>NW_018233593.1:1317-7630 GCF_001263595.1 Phalaenopsis equestris
AATATGTTCATTCTTACTGGTCATAAGCTCCCTCTTAAGCCAATAGGTGCCTCAAATCCCTCTTCAAAATTCAACCAAAGGAAGAAAACCATCAAATTACTGCCTCTGACGCTTAAGCGCGGGGCCTCTGGTGCTTAGGCGAGGCCTTCTCTATTTCACCGGCGCTTAAGCATCGGATATGGTGCTTAAACGCCAAAACACGTTAGCATAATTTTCACCTTTTTGCTCCAAATTTGATCTTTTTTCACTACTTTAAGTATTTTTCACCTTTTTAGTTGTACCTAAAAGAAAAACACAAAAATACCTTCAATTAAAGCGCAATTTCTCAAAAATAGGTATAAAAATGTGTCTAAAAATACTATATAGATAAGGTGTATCAAAATCCCCCAAACTTAAAATGTTACTTGTCCTTAAGTGACACTTCAATCTTTAAAAATTAAAGAAGTATGATATGTATATGAGTTTCTTTATAAGTTACTAAGATTTAGATTTAGAAATATAGTAGTCCAATTTGGAAAAAATATTTAGTAAATGAGACCAACCTAAGGCTAATGGGTCTAGTGGACCATCCAAATGAGTCTCCCAAGGGGTAAGGGAACAAAGTTAAGTATGTTTGGGCTTACGATAGTGGGTGAGAGTGTAATGTGCAAGTGTGTGTGTGAGACCAACCAAGACCACACCACCAGTGGTTTAACCCTAAGGCCAAGCAGTCCTCTCGGGACTCCCCTTAAGCTCTCCCATATTGGCTCCACCTACTAAGTACTTGGGGTTAGGACCAATATGTGGAGAATCAAGTTGAGCAAAGAAGAGTTTAGGGTTTCTAATGGTGAGGGTTCCCTTTGTAGTCATCTACAAATAGTTAACACAAAAATCCTATGGCTAGATGATCCCGAAACTGCTTATATGCAACAGTATAACAATGTCTTTGATGATATTTTTCACTTATATTTCCTTACTTTGCAATAGAACCAAAAACTTGATCCTAAAAAAAATAAAAATTTAACTCTTTAAATTATATTTATATTGGGAAACTACACATGTATACGTATCATTATCAAGTAATATATGACTTTTTGATTAGGACCTGAATATCGAACCCACAAGAAAATACGAGATATGCACTATTGAACAACAAACTTTCTATTTTAAAAAGACAATTACTTAAACTAAAAATATTTTTGCAGTATTAATATTTAAATCTTTTGGGTATTATTGATATTTTGATAGAACAATAACGATTTAAAAGCATACCTTTAGTTTATGTATAAAAAAAGAACTGAATTTCAAAAATATCGTTCTCCTTATCATGAATCAGTAATAAGTATAGGAATTCTGTTGTGGAAGTATGCAAATTGTGTTGTGCCAAATAGGAGTAATTATATTCTTTACCCTTACTAGAGATGCTATAAGGAACATTGTCTATATTAAAGTTCGAATAGTTTTGAAGACCGGCTAGGCAGGGAAGATACTAGCTCTCACTCTAGAGTTCCTCTCGAGTTCCCTAAATTCCCTCCACCTCGGGGCTAACATCTCGTATCAGAACCTAAAATAATAAACTAAGTTGGGGGCTTTAACCTGTCACTTTACAGTCCTCTAGCTCTACACCCTTAAATGATTATTTCCCTATTTATTTATATTAAATTATATGAATTACATTCTCATTCATACAACCTCATGTGATTCTTTTTAATTGTTGACTGAGATAATATCAACCCCGTTCTTACATGTTCTCACAAAAAAATTTTAACATCTGCATTGGACAAATCAAGAAGTAAATGAAGTTCATGGACTTAAATTATAACAGCTTCTTTCAAAATTAAAGACCAATACTCTCCACAACTTCCATCCAACACTTTAATTACTTCTCATTTTAAGGAGAAAGCTAAAGCTTTTGTTTAAAAGTAGAAATCATTGTCAAATCAACAAGAAGTCTTGATTAAAACCAAAACTAGTTTAAAACAAAAGATAAAACTTATCTCAAATCCTCCACCAAACTCTTGAAGTTCCTTTGAATCTCTTCTCTTTTACAACACTGTCACAATAAACTAAAAACAAAATGGATAAAGTAAATTTTTGTGGTGCTTGAAAATCTCTCCAAAACTATCTCTCCAAAATCCTTAGAACTCCTCTTCTTCTAACTTTTTTCAGAACTTTCAAGCACCCACTTCAAATGTCTCAACTTCCTTTTATAAATCTCCAAACTGTGCCTTGGAAACTCTTCAAAATGTGTCCACATTCGATGAATCCTCCAAGAGATGCCTCTTTTCACAAGTCTTTTAATAATATTTTCATTCTTACTGGTCATAAGATACCTCTTAAGCTAATAGGTGCCTCAAATACCTCTTCAAAATTCATCCAAAGGAAGAAAACCATCAAATTACTGCCTCTAGCGCTTAAGCGCGGGGCCACTGGTGCTTAGGCGAGGCCTTCTCTGTTTCACCGGCGCTTAAGCACCGGATATGGTGCTTAGGCGCCAAAACCCTTTAGCATAATTTTCACCTTTTTGCTCCAAATTTGATCTTTTTTCACTCCTTTAAGCATTTTTCACCTTTTTACTTGTACCTAAACGAAAAACACAAAAATACCTTCAATCAAAATGCAATATCTCAAAAATAGGTATAAAAATGTGTCTAAAAATATTATATATTATAGGTGTATCAGGACCCGCTACAACATATGTGGTCATTTACTATTATAGCTTCCCACTATGGGCTACATGACTAACTACAGTCTATGCAGCGCACTGTCATCACATCTAAAATTTAGATTTAGAAATATAGTAGTCCAATTTAGAAAAAATATTTATTAAATGAGACCAACTTAAAGTTTAGAAATTTTTAATGTCAAGAAAGATGAAAATATGAGTTCCTATCTAATTCATAAATATTGCAGATTCTACAAGTTTAGAATTTAGCCCTTTTGTTATCTCCACTTAAAAGTTTTAATAAGTATAATTTTACTTACTATATTTTATTTTTAAGCTTAAGATTTTCTTAAGTATTATACTTTAAAAAGATCAAATGTGGAACCAATTTTTGATTAGGCACTAATCTTCAAGCTTCTCCTCCATTTTATTTTTTTTCTTTTTCTTTTCTTTTTTATTCTTTTTCCCTTCTTTTTTTCTTTTTCACTTTTTCTTTTCTTTCTCTTTGTAGGCAAGGATTACTTTATCTGAATAGGCCTTTAATGGTTTTGAATTCCACTTATCCTTTCCTAAAGCAAACTCCTGATATAATTTTTTTACTTAAAAATCTAACAATAGTTTTGATAATAAAAGAAATTTAAGTATTAAAAATAAAATTATAAATTTCTAAATTTTTCAAGAATACAATTATTTTTACTAAAGATAGTTACTTATATTAAACATTTTCTACACTAAAAACTTTTAACTTAATGTTTTTTTTTTTCATTACGAAAAATTTCAACTAAATTTTCTTACTCATTTCTAAAATCAAATTATACTGTCCTAATATAACTTCATATATATGATCATTTTTCTTTTAAATCAAATTCACTTATAGCATAATTGAGAACAAACAAAATTCAAGTTTTTAAAATATTTTTCATCCCCCTGAACTTAAATTTTTAACAGTTTAAACAATTTAGCAGTAGATATATATAAGTATGAATGAAAATTGAAAGAACATGTTTACAGGAATTTTTATATTCTAAGTATACAGGTATAAAACAAAAAACAGGAGTAAATTTTCTTTTTTTTTTGTTAATTTTTTATCATTTTCATTTGAATTTAAAATGTACAGATTCAGTAGACTTCTAAGTAGTAGGTACAAGCATAAAAGCAAGCTAACATACTAAATTTCACTTCACAGTCTCAACGTATAAACAAACACACTAAAAAGATAAAAGAAAAATACAGGATAGTCGTTTTCTGAGTTTCAAATTTAAGATCTATGCTAGCAAGATTTCAACTTTACAAAAGACATAGAATTAATTTATGTTCTAAACTAACTAAATCACAGTAAAAAAACACACAACAATAAATACTAACTTAGCATTTTAAAACAAAACTACTAACAAAACACAAAATCACAATACAACTAAACAAGATAATGGTCTCATAAATCACAAAATCTAAACTAACACTTAAACATACATTTTTCAGTTCCACAACATAAAAACACATCACATCACATGTCTCAAGTCCAAATAAACACATAAATTGAAATATCGCAAGCCTAGACTACATAGTATCCTGGCCACATAGTCTAAAACATAATACAAGAATAAATCCCATAATCTTACTCCTCATTCTCAGAATCACCGCTATCCCAAACATTTGCAGGCTCATAATCAGGGTATTGTGGATATGGAGGAAATTACACTCTTGGGTTACCCCTGATGAGGTTTTCCAAAGATGAGTGAAATTTCTCTTCATAATAACTTCTTCTCCTCTTATACCTATCAATATGTTCTGCAAAATGCTCTAAATTCTAAACCTTATCCGCAGCATAACTTATATTGTCCATCATCCTCTCTAATAATTGATCTTGGGTCTCAGTAGACTCATCTCTAGAAGTAGAAGTATGTGAGGTAGATGTCTAGATGTAGAAGTAGCAGACGTAGAAGCAGCACACGTCTCTATTCCATAACTCCTAGAAAATCCTCTTCTCTAGCCAAAAATAGAATGTTCAAAATAAGTCTTCACATTCACTATTATAATAGGCTTCAGTGGCAATAGTAATTCCTCCCAACTATCATATCTTACTCCAGCCTGCTCACATAAAGAAAAGGTCAAGGAAGCAAATCCCAGACCTGCAGTAGTAACAACAGTGGCAGAACTGATGATAGTCTGACATATCAAAGCTCCAATGTTGATGAGCTTTTCTTCCTGGATACAACAACTTAACATTGCACTATCTCTGGTAACTTCACCGAGATGATTTGTTGGTAGTAAACGGGCCGAAATAAAATAGTGCCATGCCTCTAAAGGTGCGCTTAACTTTGACGTGGGAAAGTTGACTCTCCTTTCATTAATGATTATTTAGAGTCCTCTTCCATCAGTCAAATAAGAAAAAATCTCATTTAGATCCATATCAGTAGGATTATAATTGACATAAAAACATAAAGTATCCGGTGATAAATGGTAGAATAAACTGATTACCTCCACTAAATATGACCTAACCACCCTAAGGCCACCACACTAACTCCACCACAACAATTAGTTGGACTTAGTGACCAGTCCAAACACAATGAAATCACCTAAATAAAGCCATGAACAAAAGGTCCCCCAAATTAAGGGATCTTATTTCCAAAAATGCACATGCTTAAGATATCTTTGCCAAATCCAAGCACATTTGCATTAGTTTTTTGTGATAGATTCCTCTGGGTTTCCTAAGCTCCTAGCCACCTCCCCCTGGCCACCCTGCCAGCCCCGTGGCCGAAAAAGCCCCACAACTAAAAGCCAAAAAATGAGAGCCACTCCAATGGCACTTCACCCAAATCAAACTTAGAGGCCATCTCATCGAAATCAAACTATGGAGCTCATTTGCCCTCCACCTAAGCACCACAATGCACCTAAATTTATGCCCTAAGAGCCACCCCATGGCCATTTTTATAAGAACTCACCTCCCACGGCCATGGGAGTGTGCTAAAATTTTCTCAGAGAGGCCTCTCCAAACTTGACACAGAGCTTCCCTAAGATCCCCTCAGTGCATCCCAACCATTTTTCGTCAGCCATTCCCATTGTCGTAGCCCAATTTGAGCTCGAAACCCTGCCAGAAACTAGGACAGAACCCAATACACCTCCACAGTCCACCAAACTCAAATTAACTTCACCCATGCCTTCACAACAGTGAAAGAAATTAAGTCCCCATTAAATCTCCCTTCCACAGAGCCTCTATCATAGCTCTAGACCAACACCTGAAATCGAGCTTGGTCGAATTCATACCTAGGCTTTACACCAAGACCAGGGACTCAATCCCTAACCTTCTTGGACCCCAACAAACGTACTGAGCACCTCTGATCGAAGCCTCCCTTCTCAAAGCAATGGTATAAAACTTCTCCTCATCCCGAGCCTATTTCGATTCTCCATTTACTTAAGCTTGATTTCATGGCATCTTAACCGTATGGATGTGTTCGTCTCACTTAGACGAGTCCATAGGATCAAACCCAAAGTGATTTGGTTGAGTCCAGGCTAAGATCTTAAGGTTTAAGTGTGGACGGTCATGGGATCATCCTATCGGGGACAATGACGGGGAGACGTTTGATCAAGCGTGTATCAAATGGATGGGGGAGATCGAGCCGGACAGCACTTCGGGACATAAACCGTGGGCCGAGTCAGCAGCTACGTGGA
>NW_018233593.1:7736-7986 GCF_001263595.1 Phalaenopsis equestris
TAAATACCCTTAACTTAGAAAATACATAACTTTGTGTAGAAAAATCACAAAAATAAAATAAAAATATCATCTTCCTCAGTAAACAGAGGACAATAATGTGGAATAATTTCAAGTCCATTTGGTGCATCATCGTCCTTCCAGAGCACGCCACGCATGCCTTCGGAGCTGCCTAGGATCCAGTCAGCACGCGGTGTTTAAATAGATAAATAGGGATTTTTCCTATTTATTTAAATACCCTTAACTTAGAAAA
>NW_018233593.1:8393-9306 GCF_001263595.1 Phalaenopsis equestris
ACCATGACTAGAGAAACCTTTGGAAATAATTTCATGGGTCAAGTCATTTAAAATGTCTATAAATTTTACAAACACTAAATCACTATGATAATTAATTTTGAAAAATATAAAAATTTAAATGACTTGATTTTTTATCTCCACTATGATTTATGATCTAGAGAGCTCATCATAAAAACTTCAAAATATTTTAAGTTCATTTGACACCTTAAGTTGATTTTTAAAGATAAAAACCACTTTTAGCAATTAAATGATTTTTAAAAAATCAAAATATAACTCAAAAAATTATGAAACTTAGTTTTTTGAGCTCTCTGTGATCAGGAGTATTTTTTAAAAATAAAATAATATTTATAATAAAAACTTAATTTTTTGGCCTATTCTAAATATTTAAATAATTAAAAATTCATAAAAATCGTAAGAATAATAAAACTCATGGAAATATTCTAAGTTGTTTCCTAATCACTTAGAAACAATTAGAATATTTTTCCTGTTTTTCTAAATAAAGATATTGAATTTATAAACTTAAAAATAAATCTTTTTTTTTTAAAAAGGCTAAAAATGAGTTTTTTTTCACTATAAAAATTCCAGTAAATCAAAGAAAAATTAGAAAAATATAAAATTTGTTCCTCTGAGTTTTCTAACCTTGGGGAGATTTTTTAAAAAAATAAAACTTAATTTCCACCACTTAAAATATTTTATTTTTATTAAATAACCCAGAATTTAAAATAATTCTAATAAATCGCAGAGAATTCAAAAAATTATGAAATTTGATCCAATGACTTCTCTAGTCTAGGTCTACCTCCAGTAAAACTTTCGAAATTTAACTTGGTCAAGTTAAGAAGTTTCTTTGAAAAATCCTATTTTTACATGAAAATAATTATATAAATAAATTAAATTTTGAAAAATCACATTTTCT
>NW_018233593.1:11787-13336 GCF_001263595.1 Phalaenopsis equestris
GAGCCTCATCCTTAAGTCTTGTGTTTATCCTTCGGGATAGATACAGGATTTGAGCTACCATGCTCTTTCATTTTAAACTATGAAAAATATGGGATCAGTTTGATTTCAGACTTCAACATCTTTCCAAAGCGGGCGACGGAATTTTGATTCCGGCGACCGACAGCTTCCAATGGGCAACTTCGCAACAAAAAGTAGTATCGATAAGATGTCATCGAGGTTCTCCTCGGAGCCGTGACATCCCCTACTTTTCACTCCCTTGGACTTCTAAAAATAGCTTTTCCTACTTGAGCCACGCCCATTTGAAATTCTAGTGTCAAACCTTGAAAACTCAACTTTAAAATCCTAAAGACATAACCATTGATCTTAATCAAAATTCTTCATAGGTGATTTTAATTGCCTAAGATGTAATTATTTATAGGGGTTTGCCCCTATAGGGAACTTGAAACTCAAGTAAAATAAACCTTGTATAATTCTTATATTAGGTAGGGAAACTTGTCAATCATACAAAAAAAATTCATAGATCAAACGGATGTCAAAAAACTCTTTAGTTTAGGTGATTAAGCATTGGGTTTGTTTTTCAGTGAATCAAGGCAAGTTGTTGCACCTCTTCATGCTTATTCAATTTCCTAGTTGCAACTCTTCGATGCTTTACTCACAAATCAATAACAAATTTGAAAACAAAAATAATAAAGGATATGTCCAGTTTATAAGACAAGTGCGTCAATTTGAGTACTTCTGTCGAAACTGCAAAGCACGGAACATCGCTAACTTTCAGAAATTCTTCAAATGATAGGGAAAATGTCTTCGCCAAAGTTAATCTTTTCTTTTGGCTCTAGTATGGAGTTCTTTGTCAATAGAGATGAACTACCTAAACTGGCAGTTATTAAATTTGGACAAGGGTTCGATGATATTGGAGTTAAGTTCGGGAAGGTGGTCGTCACAGTGATGAAGTTTGAAACAGATAAGTCTGTGGAGCCTATTGTAAAGTTCAACTTGAAGTCTACCAAAGAATTCTCTCCTTCAAAGGTGTTGATTGAAAAGAGCCCTACTAGTCTTGAAAAGTCTGTAATTAAGAGTGTTGGAATTTCTCCAAGAACTATTTCTGCTCCAACTACCGGATTCACCGTCACCGCGCCAACTATTTTACCGAGTAAGGGAGAAGATATTCTACATGAGGAAGAGTCAATTGACGCTTATGCCTCATTACTTTTTGGATTCGAGATTGGGTCCAATTCAAAGCCTGTACAACTGATAAAGGCACAGGAAAGGAGGTGCAGCCAAGAAATTTTGAAAGCCAAACAATCTCGGCAATCCCGCCAACAACAGGCACAATAATATGGCCAGAAAAGACAACAACCGCCTCAGAGAAGATCATACCGAGCAGAGAATAAGAGGATATCCTTGGCAGAAAGGCAAAAAGTGGTGTATTCCTTCAAAGAGGAAGCCGTGTCGAAGATGTTCCATGAATTGCTAAAGGAACAAGGATTTAGTCTACCAAACCTGAAAAAGCTAGAGGAAGCCAATATGAAAGATCATCCTCAATATTGTC
>NW_018233593.1:14005-15804 GCF_001263595.1 Phalaenopsis equestris
AAGAAATACTATGTCCAAAGCGTCATACCAGAAAATGAATTTAAACAAATGGTTGAACAAGTTCGAGAGGCCTTAACCCAGTCTAAGGGCGGTGCATTGACTTTAAAGGGTATACCTTACCTAGAAGAGTTTGATGCCATACCCTACCCCAAGGGTTTTTTGTCACCAAACTTTAAGCTATTTGACGGGACTAGAAATCCCAAACAACACATAGCACATTTTTGAGCCAGTTGTGGCAACACAAGAAATAACGAAGCTTTAATCTGTCAACAGCTTGTCAGGAATAGCATTTGATTGGTATGCTGAGTTGCCCAACGGAGTGGTGAAGACATTCGACGAGTTAGAACTATTATTTGTAAAATGATTTGCCGGAGTGCAGCATCATATTTCTATTGGAGTTCTCGTGGTAGAAAAAGAAATGCCTAATGAGACTTTAGTAGATTATATTTTGAGGTGGAGAAACCTTAGCATGAACTGCGAACATCAGCTACAAGAACATCATGCAATTGAGATTCTACTCAAGAACATTCATGGGCCAGTAGCTTTCATGCTTAAGGGTTAAAAGCTACTTAACAAAGCTAGCAATCTACAAGAAGAAGTCAAGTATATGGATTCTCACGAGATGGATGAGAAGTCCATGATAACAAAGATATTCAAGAAGAAATCTGGGACAGTTGATGTGGTTAGCAGAGGAAAATGACAATTGAAAATTCAAGCCGAACGACATCAACAAACCTTCTAACGTCCTCATCAGAATATTCAACAATCATCTCAGCAGAGACCTTACCAGACATATGAAAGACAAGTTCCAATCATGAACGCTCGATCAAATTGGATATACTTTTTTAAAGATGAAGCGACAAAAATGATGTTCCACCATCTGATCAAGAATCCCAAGTTCAGATTGCCCCAGCCGAAGAAGCCCGACGAGGTCAATAAAAAAAAACAACCTAGATATTGCCCGTACCGCAGATTCATCAGACAAACCTTAGAAGACTGTTGCAGTTTCAAAGACTGGCTTGAGGAGAAGTTCAAGAATGGGGACATAACAATCTTGGAAGAATATTTGAAAGAAACCTGAAATAGGTTTTATCAATATGATTTCGGCCGATTTATTTGTTCCAACCCATTCCTATGCAACTGCCAACAAATGAAATACCTTTTGGCTACTTTTGTATTATTTTGGCTACTATTGTATTACTATTTTTATTTAAATGGAAATTAGCATGATCAGTGTTAGTCTATCACATCCCTCCCATCTCAATTAATGAAAAGAAAGGGTTTGTTATTGTTCAGGATTGTGCAAAATTTAAAAAAAATGATCACCTCGAAGGAAAATTTGGATTTTTTGATAAGACAACGACTTCAGGGGAGAATGAAATTAATGCCTGGCCCTAATATTTGAGTCACAAACTTTAAAGAATTTGGACTGGGTCCTAAGTTGATTTCAAAATAAGATAGTGTGGTTGAAATACGAATAAGTTGACTCGGGATATCACGAGCCTTTTAATTTCCTGCCACGTGACTAGGTCCTGACTTTCAAACGAGTTATAATATCCCAGAATTCGACTTAAGAAACATTTGAGGATTATTAGTGAGGGGAATTTGGACATTCTAAATCTTTAAAAGAAATATGTTCCACCAGATATAGTAATTCTCAGAAAATAAATGGAGCAAAAAAAATTATTGTGTGAAAATTCCCCGAGAAGAAGCTTGAGGTGAGCATAAAATCAAAAATTAGTGTCTGAATCAAGACATTCAAAATCTTTAAATCATGCTCTACCAGATATAGTAATTCT
>NW_018233593.1:16982-18017 GCF_001263595.1 Phalaenopsis equestris
ATTCTAGAGGTTGAGGATTCTACATCCGATTCCGCGTTGCTTTAGGTTCTCATCCTACTGCAATCTTTCAAATCAAATTCTAGAGGTTGAGGATTCTACATCTGATTCCGCATTGCTTTAGGTTTTCATCCTATTGCAATCTTTCAAATCAATATTCTAGAGGTTGAGAATTCACATCCGATTCCGCGTTGCTATAGGTTCTAATCCTATTGTAATCTTTCAAATCAAATTCTAGAGGTTGAGGATTCTACATCTGATTCTGCTTTGCTTTAGGTTCTCATCCTATTGCAATCTTTCAAATCAAATTCTTGAGGTTGAGGATTCTACATTCGATTCTGCATTGCTTTAGGTTCTCATCCTATTGCAATCTTTCAAATCAAATTCTAGAAGTTGAAGATTTCATATCTGATTCCGCATTGCTTTAGAAACCCCTCCTATCGCAATCTTTCGAATCAAATTCAATTATATGCTTGAGGTTGAGAGAATAAATCCTTCGATTAATTCAAGGCATCCTATTCTCATCTTTTGAAATCAGTTTAAAGACAACCTTTAATGGATTATGGCATCTGATTCATTTTGAGATTGATACCTAAATTTCAATTCCCACCTTTCCCACCTTGGGGTTAGCACTTACATAATGATTCTCATTTTTTATAAATACCTAAAATCTTAGAACTCAAAATCCACTCTTCGATCCCAAGTGAGAGTCCCTACTCCTTGATTTCAATCAGACGATCACATGCTAATTCCCTAGCCCAACAAACAAATCACACACACAACTCTACGCATACTTCCGGGTCTGTTGGCTTAGAAGTTTGTATTGGTTTTTGTTGAACTCGTCGGTCAACGCCAAGTTCAAAAAAAACCAATACGGGCGGTGTGCTTGTCCAGCACACCACACCTATTGGGGGTCCATTTGTTGACCTCCTCACTTTTAGTTTGTAGAGGTTTAGTTTTCCTCTTTAGTAGCCTAAGGTCTAGCCATAGAATTTTCCTATTGACTATTCTTAGAAAACTAGACATGGAACCCTCACC
>NW_018233593.1:19732-21009 GCF_001263595.1 Phalaenopsis equestris
TGGGAGGTGTGCTGAAATTTTCTTAGAGAAGCCTCTCCAAACTTCACACAGAGCTTCCCTAAGCCCCCCCCAGTCCCTCCCAACCATTTTCCCCCACCCATTCTCATTGTTGGGGCTCAATTTTGAGCTTGGAACTCTGCCGGAAACCAGGACGGAACCCAATACACCTCCACAGTCCACCATATTCAAATTAACTTCACCCACATCTTTACAGCAGTGAAAGAAACTAAATCCCCATCGAATCCCCCTTCCACAGAGCCTCTACCATAGCTCTAGACCAACACCTGAAATCGAGCTTGGTTGAATTCATACCTAGGCTTTACACCAAGACCAGGAACTCAATCCCTAGCCTTCTTGGACCCCAACGTACGTACCGAGCACCTCTGATTGAAGCCTCCCTTCTTAGAGCAAAGGTATAAAACTTCTCCTCATCTCGAGCCTATTTCGATTCTCTATTTACTTAAGCTTGATTTCACGGCATCTTAACTGTATGGATGTGTTCGTCTCACTTAGACGAGTCCATAGGATCAAACCCAAAGTGATTTAGTTGAGTCTAGGCTGAGATCTTAAAGTTTAAGTGTGGACGGTCACGGGATCATCCTATCGGGGATGATGGCGGGGAGCCATTTGGCGGGGAGTCGTTAGTTCGAGCATGTATCAAATGGACGAGGGAGATCGAGTCGGAGAGCGCTTCGGGACATAAACCGCGAGTCGAGTCAGCAGCTACATGGATGACGACGTCCAACCTGAGCACGCCACGCATGCCTTCGGAGCTGCCCAGGATCTCATCAGCTCGCGCAGGTCAAAAGCTTTTTCCTATTTATTTAAATACCCTTAACTGAGAAAATACATAACTTTGTGTAGAAAAATCACAAAAATAAAATAAAAATACTCACTTGCTCAGTGAACAGAGGAGAATAATGTGGAATAATTTCAAGTCCATTTGGTGCATATTTTATTTTTAATTAATTAAACGCTGTTTTTAATCATTTGATTCTCCATGCACAATGGCACATTACCTTGACTTGGAATTTTTGTATGTTGTAGCCTCAATAAGGAGGATTATTCTTTAATTTTTCCAAAGTCAGAAGAGGTTCCTATATAGGGATCCATATTTTTGAAGTTATTTCACATCATTTCCTTAAACTAATCATGGAAATTAGCATATCGGTTATTAAATCCCAAGAAAATTTTGGAAGGTCTACCATGACCAGAGAAACCTTTGGAAATAGTTTCATGGGTCAATTCATTTAAAATACCCTTAAATTTTACAAACA
>NW_018233593.1:21043-21627 GCF_001263595.1 Phalaenopsis equestris
AAAATGTAAATGGCTTCATTTTTAATCTCCACTATGATTTATGATCCAGAGAACTCATCATTAAAATTTCAAAATATTTTGAGTTCATTTGACACCTTAAGTTGCTTTTTAAAGATAAATATCACTCTTGGCATTTAAATGATTTAAAAAAATCAAAATATAATTCAAATAATTATGAAACCTAGTTTTTTTAGCTCTCTGTGATCAGGGTTATTTTCTAAAAATAAAATAATATTTATAATAAAAACTTAATTTTTTGGCCTATTCTATTTTTGGCCTATTTTAAGGTTTTAAATAATTAAAAATTCATAAAAATCATAAGAATAATAAAACTCATGGAAATGTTTTAAGCTATTTCCTAATCACTTAGGAACAATTATAATATTTTTCCTGGTTTTCTAAATAAAGATATTGAATTTCAAAGCTTAAAATTAAATTTTTTTTTTTTAAAAAGGCTAAAAATGAGTTTTTTTTTTCACTATAAAAGTTCCAGTAAATCAAAGAAAAATCGGAAAAACATAAAATATAAAACTTAATTTTCACCACTTAAAATATTTTTTTTTTGATTAAATAACCTAGAACTT
>NW_018233593.1:21663-22869 GCF_001263595.1 Phalaenopsis equestris
TCAAAAAATTGTGAAATTTGACCCAAAGGCTCCTCTGGTCTAGGTCTACCTCCAGTAAAAATTTCAAGGGACTATAAATTACCTTGGTCAAGTTCAGAATTTTCTTTGAAAAATCCTACTTTTGCATGAAAATAAATATATAAATTAATTTAAACTTTGACAAATCACATTTCCTCCTTTGATGTCTCAATTGACCCATGAATGAGGTAGGATAAAAATTTTAAAGTCATTTGAATTGAATTTGACAAATTATGGGCAAATGTATAATTTTGGAAAGCTTGCCTTAATTAACATTTAGGCTTAAGTCAATGAGGGGAATGGATAACCTCTGATCTTAATCAATTTATTTGACACTTGAAACACAAAGTGGTTAATTGATAGAAACCAATTGCACTTTCTTAATTAAAATTAATAATTTCTAAATTATTAAAATTTGGAAGTTTATTAAAATTAAATGATCTGAGACTTAGGGGTATGACTTTTGAAGCCAATAATTAATCAATTTAATACCCCTATCTTGATTTTCAAATAAAATCCAAATTATGAATCATGACCACTTAAAGCTTAACCCTTTTTCAAAACTAATTAGGACACTCATCTAGGCCCTAAGGGCTTAGTGGTGATTTAGGCTAAATCAAAAATTGATTAAACAAAGATTAGAGAAATAAAAAAAATCAAACATCCTTGAAACACCACTAAGCCCAATTAGGATTAAAATTTGGCTAAGTGTTCAAATTACACTAACTTTCCCCTTCATGGGTCTTCACCCACATAATTCTTAAATTGAATGACAAATGATAATTACCCCTTTCTTAGGGATACTTGATAATGTTCATTGAGTAATAAGAATATTTACAGGATGAACCATTAAGTAACATAATGAGTTTAAATGGACTTGAGGGAATCATCCTTAATTAAATGTTTTAATGACTTACTAAGATATGACATAGGTTTAGGAAAATTACCAAAATTTTACCTTCCCTGCTCTTCATAAATTGCCTTAACATGCATTTTAAGTTTCAGGTGGTGGAACGAGAAGACTCATCGGGTACGCTTTTACAGTTTATAGTACAGTTTTCCTTCTGCCTCTTCCTTACATGTTTCATACTTGCATTTACCCACATAAACTTGCATGTTAACCATAACCCAAAACCAAAATTAAAAATCAACCAAGATAAAATTCACCGCCACAACATGCAAAATATG
>NW_018233593.1:23791-26379 GCF_001263595.1 Phalaenopsis equestris
ATAGGGGAACTTGTCGGCAAATACAAAGTTTTCGCAGACCAAACAGACGTCATACTTTTCTTAGTTTATTTGATCGAGCCTCATCCTCAAGTCTTGTGTTTATCCTTCGGGATAGATACAGGATTTGAAGTACAGTGCTCTTTCATTTTAAACTATGAAATATATTAGGTCAGTTTGATTTCATACTTCCACGTCCTTCCGAAGCGGGCGACGGGATTTCGATTCCGGCGACCGAAAGCTTCTTACGGGCAACTCCCCTCCAACCCTCAAAATAATGCCGACACTCAGGTGAAAAAGGTACCAACTTTCTTCGAACCATGGCTCTATCATCTTTGACTTCAAGAAGGTTTGCATAGAACTCCCTAACAACAGATATAACTGCAACAGTAGAAAACAATCGAATCGTTTCCCACTATCGGTGAATGATCAGATCCACCACAGCTCCACCTGGATTCTTAAAACAATGCTCCAGAAATAAGCTTTTGTGATTGCAACACATCACTGTACCTATCTTGAGCCTTCGAACAAAAAAAATTTGCTCAATTCAGAAGGGCTCTTTCCTTTACTCTTCATTCTTGGTGCCATTCTACAAATTTATAAAATTCCAAAAATTACTTCAAAAATCAAGTCTAAATTACTAAACTAAACTTCCAAAAGCTTAAACTACACTTCCTATGCAATTTCCATAGATTTTTCCTCATTTTTCACTATGAACTGTGAATTTTTGAATTATTCCAAATGTACTCACAAAACATGGTGAAAATCTAAAATTTTTTGCATAGAAGTAAAACTCTTACCTTAAGAAATTCAGATCTAGCAAATTTTTCTTGATTCCACAAAAAAATCTCCACTGAAAAATGTGCCCTAGCTCTCCAAAATCATAATTTCAAGAGGTTGAAGGTGAAGGGAGGGTAAAAAATGGCAATTTTTGGGTTAATTTTTCACTTTTAACCGTTCGCAAATCGATTTTCGTGAACTGACGCTTAAGCACCGATAAGTGGCTCTGAAGCACCTGCCTCTCGGGTTGCATCACGCTTAAGAGTGATATGTGGCACTTAGATGCCAGTGTACAAATTTTTAGATTTTTAAATTTAAGTGAAATAAACTATTTGCCTAAGTACACCCTAAATGGTCTCATAGCACTTAAATGACTATTTTCATCTCCTATAACTCTCCTTTCTCTCAAAATTCTCCATATAACTCAATTGAATTTGAGGCTAAAAATAACACTAATTTTCACACAAACAAACACATATATTAATTCACAAACTATTAGAAACACATGTAACACTCAATTCTCACTCTAAAGAGTTTTGGATGAGAAAATCTTCTAAGCACAAACACCTAACAAACATAAACTCCACAAAAAAGTGCATGGTACTATCTTCTTCAATCCTAAAACTTAACTCCATTCTTCATTTATTGGGACAAACTCTGGTCTTTCATTAGTCTCTCCTAGGGTAATCAGAATACAAAGTTGATAAAACGGATGGTGGTGATGAGCTCTGATATTATCTTCTTCAATCCATTTTTTGCATAAGAAACATTTCATTATCCACTTCCTTTATATAACTAGTATGACTAAATTGCATTTTCAATTTCCATCCAATATGCTCAAGATGAGCATGAATCTCAATTACATTGGTCTCAAGTAAAGCCATAGTAATCTCAATTTTCTTGAGATTACTATGACCTCCAATATGCTCAAGATGTTTCATTTGGCCAATTTGACCATCCTTAACAAAAACCTCCAAATTTGCCTTTAAAGACCCAAATTTCTCCAAATCCAACTCAAATGTCCATCAATTTGATCTCAATTGCGCCCAATTCCAATCCTAAACTCAAATTCACTTTTGATATGACCAAACTAAACCAAATCCAAGATCAAGTGGTCCATGATGTAAACCCAATTTTGATTTGAGTCAAAACTCTAATTTTAACCATATAACCTAATCTCACCAAATTGAACCCATAGCCTAGTCAATTGTCCTCAATTAATGCTGAAAAATCTTGATAACATTCCTATACATCAATTTCAACCATCAATTGGCCTTTTTGAAGCCTCATATCCATTTGATTTTGGCCTAAATCCAAAATTCCAAAATTCTAAATCCAAAATTCCCAAATTTAGCCCCAAATCTTCTGTCCCCAAATTTCACCCAATTGATTGCCTTATCCTCTAAATTGGCATCCAATTCATGTTGAAAACTCTTCATGAGGTCCCTATTGACCTTTTACAACAATCAATTTGTACTTAGCCCAAGGCTAACCCAAGCTAGACCCAAGCCTAGCCCAACATGACCAAATTGATTAAAGTTCAAGATTTCATCAAATTGGCCCTTCAATTGAACTCAAAACCATTTCCATCTTTCACCGAAGTTGTTCCTTATGATCATATACACAAAATTCAATAGTTATTTGGGCCAATTGACATGGCTAATCAAGCCCAAACCCAAGCTTTGGTCATTTTCACCCACTTGGACCTATGCACTAAATGTGACCTAACCACCCTAAGGCCACCAAATTAACTCCACCACAACCATTAGTTGGACCTAGTGACAAGTCCAAACACCATGAAATCACCTAAA
>NW_018233593.1:26426-28901 GCF_001263595.1 Phalaenopsis equestris
AGGGATCTTATTTCCAAAAAATGCACTTGCTTAAGCTATCTTTGCCAAATCAAAGCACATATGCATTAAATTTGAAATCTCACCCAAATCAAGCCTAGAGGCCAACTCATCCAAATCAAATTATGGTGCTCCTCTGCCCTCCACCTAAGCACCACATTACACCTCTTAATTGGCCAAGACAACCACCATAACCCCATTTTTATAAAAGGCCACCTCCATGGCCATTGATCTAAGTGCTGAAAATTTCTCAGAGACGCCTCTCCAAACTTCACACAGAGCTTCCCTAAGATTCCCTCAGTGCATCCCAACCACTTTCCCTCACCCATTCCCATCGCCGGAGCCCAAATTTGAGCTGGAAACCCTGCCGGAAACCAGGACAGAACCCAATACACCTCCACACTCCACCAAACTTTAATTCCTTGTGCCTACACCTTCACAAGAGTGAAAGAAGCCAAAGCCCCATCAAATCCCCCTTCCACAGAGCCTCTACCATAGCTCTAGACCAACACCTGAAATCGAGCTGGTCGAATTCATACATAGGCCTTACACCAAGACCAGGGACTCAATCCCTAGCCTCCTTGGACCCCAACGAACATGTCGAGCACCTCTAATTGATGCCTCCCTTCTCATAGCAAAGGTATAAAACTTCTCCTCCTCCCGAGCTTATTTTGATTCTCCATTTACTTAAACTTGATTTCACGGCATCTTAACCCTATGGATGTGAGAAACCATTGAAAATAATTTTAGGGGTTAAGTCATTTAAAATGTCCTTAAATTTTACAAATACTAAATCACTAAGATAATTAATTTTGAAAATTTTAAACATTTAAATGACTTGATTTTTTTATCTCCACTGTGATTCATGATCCATAGAACTCATCATAAAAAATTCAAAATTTTTTAAGTTCGTTTGACACCTTAAGTTTATTTTTAAAGATAAATACCACTTTTCACACTTAAATGATTTTTAAAAAATCAAAATATAACTCAAAAAATTATGAAACTTAGTTTTTTGAGTTCTCTGTGATCAGGGGTATTTTAGAAAAATAAAATGACATTTAAAATAAAAACTTGATTTTTAGCCTATTCTAAATATTTATAAAATTAAAAATTCATAAAAATCATAAAAATAAAAAAACTCGGGGAAATGTTCTAAATTGTTTCCTAATCACTTAGGAACAATTAGAATATTTTTCCTGATTCTCTAAATAAAGAAATTGAATTTCAAAGCTTAAAAATAATTTTTTAAAAAGTCTAAAAATGAGTTTTCCCTAAAATAATTTTAATAAATCAAAGAATAATTATAACAATATAAAATTTGCTCCTCTGAGTTCCGTGACCTTAGAGAGATTTTTTAAAAATACAAAACTTAATTTTAACTACTTAAAATATTTTATTTTTATTAAATAACCCATAATTTAAAATAGTTCTAATAAATCACAGAGAATTCAAAAAATTCTGAAATTTGATCCAAAGACTTCTCTGGTCTAGGTCTACCTCCAATAAAAATTTCAAGGGATTATAAGTTACCTTGGTCAAGTTAGGAATTTTCTTTGAAAAATCCTGTCTTTAGATGAAAATAATTACATAAATTAAATTAAATTTTGAAAAAAATCACATTTTCTTCTCTGATGTCTTAATTAACCCATGAATGAGGTAGGATAAAAATTTTAAACTCATTTGAATTGTGTTTGACAAATTATGAAGTATTAGAGCCTTGGGGGCAAATGTGTAATTTTGGAAATTTAGCCTTAATTAACATTTAGGCTTAAGTCAAGGAGGGGAATGGGTAATGATCTTAATCAATTTATTTGATGCTTGAAACACAAGGGGTTAATTGGTAGAAACCAATTTAACTTTCCTCATTAAAAGATAAGTTAATAAATTTCTAAATTATTAAGATTTGAAAGTTTATTAAAATTAGATGATCCTGGACTTGGAGGTATAAATTTTGAAGTCAATAATTAATCAATTTAGTACCCATATCTTGATCTTCAAATAAAATCCAAATCATGAATGATGACCACTTAAAGCTTAACCTTTTCAAGACTAATAAAGACAGTCACCTAAATCTTAAGGGCTTAGTGGTGACTTAGGCTAAAGAAAACATTGATTAAACAAAGTTTAGAGAAATAAACATGATTAAGTCAAACATCTTTGAAACACCACTAAGCCCAATTAGGATTAAAATTTGGCTAAGTGTTCAAATTACACTAACTCCCCTTCAAGGGTCTTCACCCACATAATTCTCAAATTAAACGATAAGTGATAATTACCCTATTCTTAGGGATAATTGAGACATCAGGGTTCACTGAGTAATAAGGGTATTTGTAGGATGAACCATTAAACAACATAATAAGTTTAGATGGACTCGAGACTTTTCACTAGTTGGTGAGAGGGAGGCATGGACCTGCTTCCCCCTCCTAACTTGTTGGATACCTCAAAGGCCTATTAAACTTAATATTCTTCGCTCAA
>NW_018233593.1:29207-47048 GCF_001263595.1 Phalaenopsis equestris
TAAGATGTCTCTATCGGATGATCGGGAATTCCTCGGAGGAGGTGACCTACAGTTGCTACGAGGATCCCCACGGTTTAAATGAAATTATGGAACTCATTAAGTTGGGTTTCGTAAGTTCATTTGGACTAAGTGAATCCAATAGAAAATAGTGATATCGGAACGAGGGAACCGTAGAATCCTAACCGGTGTCGCTTTAATCAACTTTAATATGCCCTCATAAAATTTAAATAACTTCAAACATAGGGCCACCTGATTTGACATTATAACTTAACACACTAGATAACTCAAACTTATCGCGGTAAGGAGCTTGGAGCTAGCATGGTGGGCCGCACGGCCATCTTCAACAAGAAAACCTGTCTTCCCCAGCTAAACCAATATTCCTTCCTTAGACTTAAAACAACAAAGCCATAGGACTTCGAGGTTGCTTTCTTATGCAACGTAAATGCTCACCTTATCCTTAGGCCTTTGTATAGCCCTGCTATATAATATAAGCCCTAACTCGTCTTAGGATTTCGAGGTTGTCGTTTGTCACGACCTAAATCTTCACATCTTCTAGGCTATTTGTGTAATCATTTCTCACGAATGTAAGCCCTAACTAAAAAATTGGCGAGATAAAACACCTAAAATTTTCTCCTCAAAATTGAAGCCAAACATTAGGATAGATTGAGAAGTCACCAAGGTTCTCCTCTGGATCCATGACATCCCCTAAATCTTCTTCCTTTGGATTCTACAATAAAATGTTCCAAATTTGAACCAATCCCCTTTCACACATCTATGTTCGATTTTGTTGAAGAGTCCTACCCTTTGAAATTCCTAAAAGATAATTTTTCTTGTTTTTTATCGAGAGTCTTCTTAGGTGGCTTTGGTCATTTAAGATGTAATTAACTATAGGGGCTTGCCCTGATAGGAAGCATGCCCGAACCCAACTTAGTATAAACCCTATTTAATCCTTTATATTAAATAGGGGAACTTGTTGGCAAATGCAAAGGTTTCGGAGACCAAATGGACGTCATACTTTCCTTAGTTTATTTGATCGAGCCTCATCCTCAAGTCTTGTATTTATCCTTCGGGACAGGATTTGAGGTACAGTGCTCTTTCATTTTAAACTATGAATAATATGGGGTCAGTTTGATTTCATACTTCAACGTACTTCCGAAGCGGGCGACAGGATTTTAATTCCGGTGACACGGGCAACTCCCCACAAACAAACCCAAAATAACGCCGACACATGATAAACTGTTAGAAGCTTTGTGGGCTTACCGAAAAATTTTTAGAACTTCCACTAAATGTAAACCCTACGCACTTGTGTATGGGTCTGAGGCTGTACTGTCATTAGAAGTCCAAACACAATCTCTCAGAGTCTTCGTTACCAACCAGATTACAGTAGAAGAAAGTGAAAAACTCAGACTTGAAGGATTGGAAAGTCTTGAGGGAAAAAGACTAAAAGCACAACAAAATTTGGAACTCTACAAACAAGGATGGTGAAAGCTCATGATAAAATTGTCTGCCCGAAGATGTTTAAAGTTGGTGACCTTGTTCTTGTTCTCAAAAGACCTATTCTTACACACCACAACATACGTGATAAATTGGAACTGACTTGGGAGGGACCATTTGTCATAGAAAAGGTCTATTTAGGAGGATCTTACCAGCTAGTGGATTTTTGAGGAGAAAGAACTATGTTGCCGGCTCATGACTGATGTTTGAAGATATACTACATGACATGAATTTGCTTGGAATGAGTTTTTGAAAATGTTGCCTATTCTGTGGTTATTTATTTGATCAACGTCTGTTACTGGGTTCAAAGTTTTGTAATAAAATTAACCTCAATAAAATGAAAATTTTTGAATTTGCTTAGTTTAATTTCTTTCATTTTTAATTTTGAAATTTCACTAAATTAAAATAAATAATAAAAGACTTCCACTTGTCTAAATTAAAAATTTGTTTAATAACTAATTTGTTCTTATTCTTGTTCGTTTCAAATTTCAGCGCACTGATGTTTTTTTGTTTTCTGCAAAAAGATGTTGGAGCAAAAGCTGATTTTTGCTTTTAGAGACGACTTGAATCTCACACTGAATAAGGAAAGGGCAGCCCAGGGTGCATCATAGACTTTGACTTCGACTTCATTCAGGTCAAAGTACACTATGAGAGTCATCTCATGAACATAGTCAGCCACCAAGAAAAAGAAGGATTACCATCGCTGCTAAGGATTGGTACCAAAGAAGACACCTCACTGAGGAGGAAGATAACAAACAACAACATCTGATGGAAGGAACCAGTCACCTACCGTCAATGATTACTGCACCGATAGGGAGTTTAGTCAGTGCCGATGAAAAAAGAGTGCTAGATGCGCCACTCAGAAGAACACAACGCCGTAATTTCAATCGCCACAAGCATAGAGCCTTGTTACATTAGGAGAAAAGACATATACAAGAAGTAGAAGCGACACTTGCCCCGATTCCCAAGGCAAAAATTTATGGCCCATGCATGAGGGAGACTTCTACCAGTTTGCCTGTCATGGAGGATGAGTCACAGTTTATTGCAAAGTAGACATAACCTAAAATTCTAAAGGAAATTTGCAAGGGTTGCTTGATGTGCAACTTTTAAATTACCATACAAGCATCGATAGGAAGAGCATTCATGTAGTGTCCAAGATGTAATGTCCTACATTTGCAGTACTACAGTACCTTCGAAGAGTATACATCTGCCAATACAGGGGCCAGGAAGACGTGCACCCATATACTAAATCATATATTCCACTGCATACAGAGCCGAGTCAGACATGGTTTCCTGTAGACATTGAAATGAGGGAGCAACCCCGTCGACTGCGAAGGATTCATATGGAATAAATAGAAAGAATGAACATAGTTAAAAAGTGAGAATTTGAATTCTATGAAGAAATTTAAGGGAAATTTTTCAACATCTTGGATGGCATAAAACTGCGTACAGGAGTTTTCTACAAAAATGATGAAAGAAGGATTCTAGACTGTGTATTTGACTTGAGAGATAAAGGTTGAGCGGGTCTATTAATGAAAAAGACATACTCAAAGCCACAGAAATGGAAGCGTGGGAAAGGCATGACAACCATTTAGTGTGGTTGCTGCTACTACTTTGCCGAAGATAGGCTAGGGAACCCCCTGGGTATCCTGAGATACGATGAGGTGGATCTTATGCCTTTTGAAATAAAAAGAAAGATTAAGAGGGTGGTCAGGTCGAGCATACTACTGGCAAACTGCTTCCCAAATAGGTGCAAAATCAACATTTATGATGAAGGATGTTGTTTTCCTTCGCATATCAATCACCATGATTTTGTAAGGCCCTTCTGCACGGTGTCCTTCATGAGGAGGAGTAACCTTCTGTTGGAAAATAAATTGACATTTTTGGCTCTAGAAAATTTAGAGGATCCATCTAGTTTCCACTGCCAATTGGTTCAGTACTAATTCTAAAGGGAAATGGAGCAAATCTAGCGAAGCACTGTATCCCAAGAGTACGACACCGTTGAGTTTCTATTATGTTCAGAAGAATGGATGATAGTAAATTGCCGCATGGGTTCCATCCGAACCCGAAATTTAAAGGACTGCTCCCGTACGAGCTATGAGATGGTTGTACCTCTAAGTACACATGAAAGGAAATCTTGTCCTGGAGCGTGGCTTAGTAAGTCAGCTTGATCAGAAGCTTGCCACGGAGGACCTACAAATGGATTAATCCTGACACTTTTTGTACTGCGTCATGATATAGCAGATATGATATGAAATGTCTCAGATGTGTTCAGTATAGGATATGTACTCAGCATTTGATGTTCCAAGAATGTAGCCAACATGACATCTTTTGATAGCTCTTGCAGGTATTCAACTTGTAATACATATTTGAAGCAGATTATTGAAATTATTTCCAGATTTCAATGAGTTTGTTAAATTTCCCTTTTGTACGATTGATAAATGCAACAAAACCATACATTGGTTCTAAATTAAAACGAACAAATAACAATACAACAAAAATTTGATAATAAAATTTAAATAAAATTTTTGAAAAATAAATCAACCAACAAAAATTAAATTTTGAAAAATATACTTTGATAATTAAATGTGATAAAGGGAACAAGAAAATGATAAGTTTGATGAGTTTGTTTCTCTCGAGTTCGAGGTTTCACACTGCACTTTCATAGCACAAATTTCACCATCTACCCAAATCTTTTCACAATCTCTACGGAGTTTCACATTCTTCACAAAATCCAACAAAATTTTCCTCACCACTATCAATCTTCACATTCCCCATATCTATGAGCTCAACACCACAAATTATCAAAATTATTCTCATAATTTTATTGGGACCAGTGCTTACATTCTGATTCAAATTTTCATGAGATAAGTATAAGACCACCTTAAATGGGGTATGACATCCCATTATCAACTTTTAAAATTAGTTTAAGACCACCTTAAATAGAGTATTATATTCGTTTCTCCACCAATTTCTCTGAGATTGGTTTAAGGCCACATTAAATGGAGTATGGCATCCTATTCTCATCTTTTGAGATCGGTTTAAGGTCACCATAAATGGAGTATGACATCCTTTTCTCTATCATTTATTCAAGATAGGTTTAAGGCCACCTTAAATGGAGTATGGCTTCCTATTCTCTTCTTTTGAGATTGGTTTAAGGCCACCTTAAATGCAGTATGAGATCCATTTCTCATACTGCATCATCTTTTGAGATAGGTTTAAGGCCACCTTAGATGGGGTATGAAATCCTATTATCATCTTTTGAGATCAGTTTAAGACCACCTTAAATGGAGTATAACATCAGTTTCTCTCCCAGTTTCTTCAAGATAGTTTTCAGATCACCTTAAATGGGGTATGACATCCTATTCTCATATTTTGAGATCGGTTTAAACCACCTTAAATGGAGTATGACATTTGTTTCTCTCTCAATGTCCTTAAGATAGGTATAAGACCACCTTAAATGGGGTATGGCATCCTATTATCTTCCTTTAAGATTGGTTTAAATCCACCTTAAATGGAGTATGACATCCTATTTTCATATTTTGAGATTAGGTTTAAGATCACCTTAAATGAAGTATGTCATCTGATTCTCTACTTAATTTCTCCGAGATAGGTTTAAGGATAACATAAATACAGTACACCATCCTATTCTCATCTTTTGAGATTGTTTTAAGACCTCCTTAAATTTAGTATGGCCTCTGCTTCTCTACCAATTTATCGAGATAGGTTTAAGACGACATTAAATGGAGTATGACATCCTATTCTTATCTTTTGAGTTCATTTTAAGGCCACCTTAAATGGAGTATGGATTTTGTTTCTCTCCAAATTTCCTTAAGATAGGTATAAGAGCACCTTAAAGTGAGTATGAAATCCTATTCTCAGCTTTTAAGATAAATTTAAGGCCACCTTAAATGGAGCATGACATCTATTTCTGTACCAATTTCCTTGAGATAGGTTTAAGACCACCGTAAATGGAGTTTGGCATCCTATTCTCATCTTTTGAGATCAGGTTTAAGAACACCTTAAAAAGACTATGACATCCATTTCTCTCTTAATTTCCTCGAGATAGCTATAAGACCACCTTAAATAGAGTATGATATTCTATTATCATCTTTTAAGATCAGTTTAAGGCCACCTTAAATGGAGTATGACATATGTTTCTCTACCAATTTCTCCGAGATAGGTTTAAGACCACATTGAATAGATTATGACATACCATTCTCATTCCGGGATTGATACCCAAATTTCAATTCTCATTTCGGGGTCAGTACCTAAATTCTGATTCCCATTCATCAAAACTCCTAAAGCTTGATAGTTTGAAGTCCACCTTCTAATCCCTAGCAAGAGTTCAGAATCCTTTATTTTGATCGAATATTCATTTGCTAATTCCCTAAAAAAATAACTGCTACTCAATTCTATGCTTTGTTCTTAGTTTGTTGGCTTTGACGTCTGTGCTGGTTTTGTTGATCTCTTCGGTCAACGCCAATACGTGCGGTGTGCTTAACCGACACACCACACCTATTAGGGGTCCATTTGTTGACCTCAATTTTGGTTGAGGTCTAGGTTTTTTTTAATAGCCTAGGGTCTAGTGATACACCTAAAATATATAGTGTTTTTAGATACATTTTTATACCTTTTTTTGAGATATTGTGCTTTAATGGAAGGAATTTTTGTGTTTTTCTTTCAGGTACAAGTAAAAAGGTGAAAAATGCTTAAAGGAGTGAAAAAGGATCAAATTTAAAGAAAAAAAGGTGAAAATTGTGCTAAAGTATTTTGACACCTAAGCACAAGATCCGATGCTTAAGCGCTGATGAAACAGAGAAGGCCGCATCTAAATGCATGAAGCCCCGCGCTTAAGTGGCAGAGGTAGTTATTTCATGGTTTTATTCATTTAGTAAAACTTTAAAGAGGTATTTGAGGCACCTATTGGCTTAAGAGGGTGGTTATGACCACTAAGAACAAAAATATTATTAAAAGACTTGTGAAAGGAGGCATCCTTTGGAGGATTCATCGAATGTGGACACATTTTGAAGAGTTTCCAAGGCACCTTCTGGCTGGAGATTCTGGAGATTTATAAAAGAAGGAAGTTGAGACATTTGAAGTGGGTGATTGAAATTTCTAAAAGAGTTAGAAGAATAGGATTGCTAAGAAGTTTGGAGAGATTTTCAAGCACCACAAAAATTTACTTTATCCTTTTTGTTTTTAGTTTATTTTGAGAGTGTTGTAAAAAAGAAGAGATTTAAAGGAACTTCAAGAGTTTGGTTGAGGATTTGAGATAAGTTTTTATCTTTTGTTTTAAACTACTTTTGATTTTGATCGAGACTTCTTGTTGGTTTAACAATTATTTCTACTTTTAAACTAAAATGTGTTTTTATTTTCTCCATGGATTCTGAGTAGTTTTCATTATCTTTTCCCTTAAAATGTTAAGTAATTAAAGTATTGGATGGAAGTTGTGGAGAGTATTGATCTTTAATGTTGGAAGAAGTTGTGATGATTTAAATCTATGAACTTCATTTACTTCTTTATTTAACCTTTGTAGATGTTAAAATTTGTTGTGAGAACATGTAAGAACTGGGCTGGTATTGTCTCAGTCAACGATAAGAATCACATTTGATTTCATGGATGAGCATGCAGTTCATCAGGTTGAGTGCAAATAAATAGGGAAATAAGCTTTGAAGGGTGTAGAATTAAAAGACTTAAAGTGATAGGCTAAAGCCCCTAATTTGATTTATAGTTTTATGTTTTGATACGAGATGTTAGCCCTTAGGTGAAGGGAATCGAGGGAACTTTAGAGTGAGAGCTAGTATCTACCCTGCTTAGTCGGTCTTCAGAACTATTCAAACTTTAAATTAGCTAATGTTTTTTATAGCTTAGCAATGTTAAAGAATATAATTTCTCCTATTTGGCATAACTCAATTTGCATACTTTCACAATAGAACTCCTATACTTATTATTGACTCATGATAAGGAGAAATAAATTTTTTCAAATTCAGTGTTTTTCTTTTTCAAAAACTCAAGTTATCTTTTTAAATTGCTATTGTTCTATCAAAATATAAAAAACACCAAAAAGATTTGAATTTTAATACTGCAAAAATATTTTTAGTTTAAGTTGTTGTCTTTTTAAATAGAAAGTTTGCTGTTCAATATTGCATATTGCGTATTTCTCTAAGGGTGTGATATTCTGGACTTAATAAAAAAGTCCTATATTACTTGATATGATACGTATACTTGTGTAGTATCCTAATATAAATATAAATTAAAGAGTTAAATTCTTATTTTTTTTGGATCAAGTTTTTGGTTCTGTTGCAAAGTAAGGAAACATAAGTGAAAAATATCATCAAAGACATTATTATACGGTTGCATATAAACAATCAGGATCAAGTTTTTGGCGCCGTTGCCGAAGAAAAAGAAAATTTCAATAATTGATTCAAAGCAAATTTCTATTTTTAGAAAGTTTTATTTAAACTTTAAAAATTATTATAGGAATATCTTATTATAGTATTGTTGACCTCACTTTTGGTTGAGGTCTAGAAACTTCTTCAGTAGCCTAGGTCTAGCCATAGGATTTTCCTAGAAAATCAGAAAAACAAAAAACATAAAAAATCTTGAAAAATCTAAAAAGATTATAGAAATGACAACCCAAGACAATCAAAATGCTGAAATTCATCAAGAGTTTAAACCTTTAAGAGATTTGCCAACCCTATGATCCCTGAATACTGCTAATATGCACAATACAACAATAATTCAGATTATATTTCACTTATATTTCCTTTGCAACAAAACCAAAAACTTGACCCGAAAGAAAAATAAGAATTTAACTTTTAATTTATATATGTTGGGATACTACGCAACTATACGTATCGTTACCATGTAATATAGGACTTTTTGATTAAGACCTGAATATCGAACCCACAGGGAGAATACGCAATATGCACTATTGAACTTCTATTTCAAATAAAAAGATAATCATCTAAACAAAAGATGATTTTTGTGGTAATGAAAATTTAAATATTTTTGATATTTTCAATATTTTTATAGAAAAATAGCAATTAAAAAAAAATAACAGAAGTTTTTGTAGAAGAAAAGCACTAAATATGAAAATATCTTTCTTCTTGTTAAGAATCAGTAATAAGTATAAGAATTCTGTTGTGAAAGTATGCAAATTATGTTGTGCCAAATAGGAGCAATAATATTCTTTACCCTTACTAGAGATATTATAAAGAACATTAGCTAATTTAAAGTTTGAATAGTTCTGAAGATCGGCTAGGTAGAGAAGATACTAGCTCTCACTCTAGAGTTCCCTTGATTCCCTCCAGATGGGGGTTAACATCTTGTATTAGAACCTAAAATAATAAACCAAGTTGGGGGCTTTAATCTGTCACTTTAAATTCCTCTAACTCTACACCCTTAAATGAGAATTTTCTTATTTATTTGCACTCCATGATATGAACTACATTTTCATTCATACAACCTCATGTGATTCTTTCCAATTGTTAACCGAGACAATACCAGCCCAGTTCTTACATGTTCTCATAAAAAATTTTAACATCTGAATTGGCCAAATCAAGAAGTAAATGAAGTACATGGATTTAAATCATCACAACTTCTTCCAACATTAAAGATAATTAGTCTCCACAACTTCTATCCAACACTTAATTACTTATCATTTTAAGAAGCAAAATAAATAAAACTACTCAGAATCCATTGAAAAAATAAAAACACACTTTAGTTTAAAAGAAGAAATCATTGTTAAATTAACAACAAGTGTTAATTAAAACCTAAAGTAGTATAAAATAAAAGATAGAATTTTATCTCATTCATGTCCTCCACCAAACTCTTGAAGTTCCTTTTATTATCTTCTCTTTACAATCTCTCAAAATAAAAAAACAAAAAGGATAAAATAAAAGTAAAAGTGGTGCCTGAAAATCTCTTTGAACTAACTTCCCAAATGAGAACTTTCAAAACTTTCCAATACTTTCATGACTCTTTTCTAAGTCTTCTCTTCTTTCTTTTATAATTTTCCAAAAGATGCCTCAAAAGGTTCCTTAGTTTCTCCTCAAAATTTGTCTAGATTCGATGTATTTCCCCAAGAGATGCATCCTTTTGTGATCATTTTCATCCACGGTGGTTATAACCACATATTAAGCCAATGGGTGCCTCAAAAATCTCTTAAAAATTTAGAGAAAGCTAATTTACTCGTCCAATAACTGTCACTGGAGCTTAAGCGTGAGGGCTCTTGCGCTTAGCCGCGACCTTCTCTGTTTAACCGACGCTTAAGTGTCGGATCTGGCGCTTAGGCGCCAAAATTCTTTTGCACATTTTTCACCTTTTTGCTCCAAATTTGATCCTTTTTCACTCCTTTAAGCATTTTTCACCATTTTTACTTGTATCTACAAGAATAACATAAAAATACCTTCCATTAAAGCGTAATATCTAAAAAATAGATTTAAAAATGTGTCTAAAAATACTATATAATTTAGGGGTATCAAAATCCCCCAAACTTAAAATGTTATTTGTCCTCATGTGACACTTCAAAATACCCCAAACTTAAAATCTCTATATTTTCATTTCAATTTAAGATACAGAGATTCAATAGACTTCTAATCAGTGGGTATAAACATAAAAGTAAACTAACACACTAACTTGATTTCACAATCTCAGCATAAAAACAAACAAACTAACATGATAAAAGAAAAATACAGGGTAGTAGTTTCAGAAATTTAACTTTAAGATCAAAGTTAGCTAGATTTTTAAACTTTTCAAAAGACATAGAATCAAGTTCAATCATAATTTAACTAAAACAATATTAAACACACATCAACAGTTACTACCCTAGAATGTTAAAAAAGGCCACTAATAAAACACAACTTCATAATAACAATATAAAAGGTCCCAAACATAATATAGTAAAAAATTTAGAGAAAGCTAATTTACTCGTCCAATAACTGTCACTGGAGCTTAAGCGTGAGGGCTCTTGCGCTTAGCCGCGACCTTCTCTGTTTAACCGACGCTTAAGTGTCGGATCTGGCGCTTAGGCGCCAAAATTCTTTTGCACATTTTTCACCTTTTTGCTCCAAATTTGATCCTTTTTCACTCCTTTAAGCATTTTTCACCATTTTTACTTGTATCTACAAGAATAACATAAAAATACCTTCCATTAAAGCGTAATATCTAAAAAATAGATTTAAAAATGTGTCTAAAAATACTATATAATTTAGGGGTATCAAAATCCCCCAAACTTAAAATGTTATTTGTCCTCATGTGACACTTCAAAATACCCCAAACTTAAAATCTCTATATTTTCATTTCAATTTAAGATACAGAGATTCAATAGACTTCTAATCAGTGGGTATAAACATAAAAGTAAACTAACACACTAACTTGATTTCACAATCTCAGCATAAAAACAAACAAACTAACATGATAAAAGAAAAATACAGGGTAGTAGTTTCAGAAATTTAACTTTAAGATCAAAGTTAGCTAGATTTTTAAACTTTTCAAAAGACATAGAATCAAGTTCAATCATAATTTAACTAAAACAATATTAAACACACATCAACAGTTACTACCCTAGAATGTTAAAAAAGGCCACTAATAAAACACAACTTCATAATAACAATATAAAAGGTCCCAAACATAATATAGTACATAGTCCAAATCAACACAAAATAAATGTAGCAGTACTACATCACATAGTCTTCAACATAAACAAACATAAAAATATCTCAATCCAACTCCTCATCCTCAGAATCACCGCTATACCACTTTTCTGCAGGCTCATATTCACGATATCGAGGATATGGTGGAAATTGCATTCCTGGGTCACTCTAATCAGGCTATCCAAAGATGAGTGGAATTTCTCTTCATAATCACTCTTTCTCTTATTATAACTATTAGTATGATATGCAAAATGCTCTAAATTTTGTACCTTATCAGCGGTAAAATTGATATTATCCATCATCTTTTGTAATAACTCATCTTGAATATCAGTAGACTCACCTCGAGATGTAGAAGCACGTGAGGTAGATGGTCAAGATGTAGAAGAAGCAGAGGTAGAAGCAGCGGACGTCCCCATTCCATAGCTTCTGGAAAATTATCCTCTCCAGCCAAAAATTGAATGCTCAGAATAACTCTTCACATTCACCTTAGTGATGGGCTCTAGAGGTAATAAAACTTCCTCCCAGCTATCATATTTAACTCCACCCTGCTCACACAATAAAAGATCAAGGAAACAAATCCCAGACCTGTAGTTGTAACAGCTGTAGTAGAACTAATGATAGTCTGACAGATCAAAGCTCCAATGTTAATGAGCTTTCCCTCTTGAATACAATAGTTCAACGTCACTCTTTCTCTAGTCACTTCACTGATATGATGGGTCTAAAGCAGACAAGAAGAAGTTAAATAGTTACAGGCCTTTGAAGGTACACATAACTTTGAAGTTGGGAAGTTAACTCTCCTTTTATTAGTTATCTTCCAAAGTCCTCTCCCAACAGTCAAATAAGAAATAATATTTTCTACTTTCACTTCAGTAGGACTATAATTTGAATAAAAACAAAACGTATCCGGTGGTAAATGGTAAAACAAGTTGATTACCTCGGGCGAAAAAGGTATTAACCTCCCTCGAACCATGACTCGATTTTCTTCAGCTTCATGCAGATTTGCATAGAACTCCCTCACAATGGATATAACTCCCACAGCAGAAAAACAACAAAATTGTTCCCATTATCGAAAAATAATTAAATCTACAAAGTCTCCACCCGAATTTCTAAAACATCGCTCCTGAATCTGTTTGCGTGAATGCAACATATCATTATACTGATCTTGAACTTTTGAACAAACAAATTTACTTGAATCGAAAGGGGCTTTGCCTTTTCTCCTCTTCATTCTTGGCCCCATTCTAAAATTTGATAAATTCCAACAATAACTTCAAAAATTAAGTTTAAATTACTAAACTAAACTTCAAAAGTATAAACTAAACTTCCCATGCAATTTCCATAGATTTTTCCTCATCTTTCACCATGAATAGTGAATTTTTGAATTTCTCCAAATATGCTCAAAATACATGATGAAAATCCAAAATTTTTACATAGAAGTAAAGCTCTTGCATCAAAGAACTTGGATTCAGCAAATTTCACTTGATTCCACCAAGAAATCTTCACTTTAGATGTGCTCTAGCCCTCAAAAATTGTGAAATCAAGAGGAAGAAGGTGACAGTGGCATTAAAAATAGCAACTCTGGCTAAAAAATTTACTTTTAATCGTTCGCAAACCGATTTTCATGAACTAACACTTAAGCGAGGGTAAGTGGCGCTTAGGCGTCTGCCTCTCAGGTTTGCTCACGCTTAAGCGCAAGATGTGGCGCTTAGGAGCCAGTGCATGATTTTCAAAAATATTAAATTAAAGTAAAATGCACTATTTGCCTAAGTAAACCACCCCCTAAATGGTCTCATTTCCCTTAAATGATTATTTTCAACTTCTTGTAACTCTCCTTTATCTCAAAATTCTCCTTAATAGCTATTTCAATTTGAGGCTAGCTATTTCAATTTTAATAGCTATTTCAATTTGAGGCTAAAACAACACAAAATTTCACACAAGCAAACATATATTAATTCACAAATGAGTACAAATACATTTAAACACTTAGTTCTATTCCAAATAGTCTTGGATGAGAAAATTTTCCTAAATACAAAAACTTAACAATCTTTCACAATTAAACACCTAAGTAACACAAACACTAAAAGTAATTATTAAACACTAAAAAACTTAAAGACAACGAATTTAAACACACAAAAATATAACTTCAAACATAGAACTTAATTCCATTCTTCATTAGAAAGAATAAATTCAGGTCTTTCGTTAGTTTCTCCCGGGGCAACTGGAATATAAAGTTGGTAAAATGGACGGTGGTGATGTGCTCTGATGCAATCTTCTTCAATCCACATTTGCTTAAGAAACATCTCCTTATCTGCTTCCTCTACATAACTAGTGTGGCTAAATTGCATTTTCAATTGCCATCTAATTGCTCAAGATGTGCATGAATCTTCAATACCTTAGTCTCTAGTATAGACATGATATTTTCAATTTTGTTGATCTTCTCTGATATCACTTCAATACTGATGGCTAAGAAAAAGTTATACATCTCTTGTGCACTTTGAATAATGAATTTCTTACTCATGGTCTCCTCCTTCTTCTTAAAATCCATCTCCCATGAAGACATCATCTTAAAATCTATCTCACTCTTAGACTTTAGGACTAGAAATGATCTAGGGTGAAATTCCATCACTAAATCCTTTCAATACCTCCTAGACACGTTTAGAAACTGCTTTGGCATATTTTTGCAAACTTCTAGGTAGTTTTCCCTTATAGAATATTAATTTCGCACATGTTTTTAAACTACTGCGCTTAACCACCAAATTAGGCGCTTAAGCACTAGTGCACATTTTTGCACTAGTCAACTTAACATCAAAATTCTCATTTTAACATGTCTAGATCACTAAATAAAGTCTTAAAATTAAAATCAATACTAACACATAATATTCTAAAAAATACTGCCCCAAATTTTCTTAATCACACATAAATCAAAAATCAAAATAAAAACACATTGATAACTATGGGGTGCCTCCCACAAAGCGCTTGGTTTTAACATCTTAGCCTGACGTAACCAGTGCTTACTCTGGTTGACCCAACATCATTCCATGATTAAACTTATGTTGAACCCCTATAAAATAAGGTTTCAGTCTATGCCCATTAACTTTAAATATTTCTCAGACTTAGGATCTTTAATATCCACAGCTCCATAAGGATAAACTTTAATCACAATAAATGGGCCCATCCACATGGACTTAAGTTTGCTTAATAGTAAAACTTGTTGCCCTGGTTGAAAATTTTTAGCAAGAATCTTTCGATCATGACACATCTTCATGTTTTCTTTATAAATTTTGGCACTTTCATAAGACTCATTCCTTATCTCTTTAAGCTCATTTAATTGTAATAATCTTTTCTCACCAGCATCTTTTAAATTATAATTGAACTCTTTAATCGCCCAATATTCCTTATGCTCAAGTTCAACTGGTAAGTGACAAGGTTTTCTAAATATTAGCCTATATGGGGACATTCCTAGAGGAGTTCTACATGCAGTCTTATAAGTCCACAAAGCATAGTCAAGTTTGACTGACCAATCCATTTTTGTTGGATTCAAAGATTTTTCCATAATTTTTTTAATTTCTTGGTTGGATAATTCAGCCAAACCACTTTTTTGAGGATGATAAGCAGTAGCAATCCTATGATTTATATGATATTTCTTTAATAATTTCTCCATTATGACAATTTTGAAATGACTTCCCTTATCAGTAATGATAACTCTCAACATCCCAAATCTACAAAATATATACATTTTCAAAAAAATTTCATTTTATATAATATTTTTTTAATAAATTTCCTCTTCTGTTGGTATGTCATTTCATAGGGTATAATATCACTAACAATAAAGTTCACAATGTCGGCATACCATGGAACACGCCACTCATTAATAGTGAACAATTTTTCATCTGAAAAAAGCTCATTATATTCATTTTCAAAACAGAGTGGTTTTTCGATCTCAAGCCTGGACAAATGATCGGCAATTTGATTTTCAATCCCCTTCCGATCTACTATAATAAAATCAAATTCTTGCAAAAGAAGAATCTAACTTATAAGTCTAGCTTTAGCATCCTTCTTTTTCATTAAATATTAATAGAAGAATGATCTATATGCACTACACAATGAGTTCCAATTAAATATGAACTAAATTTATCAAAAGCATATACTATTGCTAAAAAATCTTTTTCAGTTATTGTATAATTAATTTGATTTTCATTTAAAGTTTTACTAGCATAGTAAATAACTTTGAAAATTTTATCATATCTTTATCCTAAAACAACTCCAATAGTGTAATCACTAACATCACACATTAATTCAAAAGTTTTTTCCCAGTTTGGTGAAACTATAATTGATGGAGTGATTAGTTTTTCTTCTAATAATTTAAAAGATTTTAGGCATTCCTCATCAAAATTAAAAATTGCATCTTTCTCCAGAAAATGGCATAAAGGCTTAGCAATCTTTGAAAAGTCTTTAATATATTCTCTGTAGAATCTAGCATGTTCTAAAAAACTCCTAATTTCCCTTACATTTGTTGGATATGCTAAACTAACGATCACTTGATTTTTAGTAGGATCTACTTCCATACCATTTTTTGATATTTGATGTCCTAATACAATTCCTCCTGCTACCATAAATTGGCATTTTTCCGAGTTAAGGACTAAATTTGTTTCTTCACAGCGCTTAAGAACTTTGGATAAATGTTCTAAACATGAGTCAAATGAAGTTTAAAACACTAAAAAGTCATCCATGAATATGTCAATTCCTTTTCTATTTAAATCACAAAAAAATGCCATCATATATCCTTAAAATATTGCAGGGGCATTACATAAACCAAAGGGCATTCTTCTAAAAGCAAAAGTACCATAAGGACTGGTAAATGTTATTTTCTTTTGATCCTCAGGAGATATTTGAATTTGGTGATAACCAACCAGTATATCCATCTAGAAAATAAAAGTATTTATGCCGAGCTAGTCTATCCAGCATTTGATCTATAAAGAGTAATGGAAAATGATCTTTACTAGTGCCAAGATTTAATTTTCTATAATCAATGTATATTTGCCACCCTATAGCTTGACTAGTAGGTATTAACTCATTATGTTTATTTACAGTTGCAGTTAATCCTCTTTTCTTAGGAACACATTGAATTAGACTAACTCATGCACTATCTGAAATATGGTAGATAATTCCAACATCTAACCACTTTAAACTTTCTTACTTTACAACTTCTTTCATAACAAGATTCAATCTCCTTTACGGACCAGCCCTGGGTTTGTAGTTCTCTTCCATATGAATTTTATGCATACAAATTGAAGGATTGATTCATTTAATATTAGCAATTGTCCATTTAAAGGCTTTCTTAAAATTTTTTAGAATTTTCATCAACCTTCCTTCTACTTCCATCGTTAATTTTGAGGAAATTATAATTGGTAAAGTAGAGGAATCTCCTAAAAAGATATATTTTAAATTACCAGGAAGTAACTTCAACTCTGGTTATGGAGGTTTTTCAATAGATGGACAAAATGATTTATCATTGTCTATCGTGTCAAAAACTTCAAAACTTTCTCGAACATAGTTTGAATTTTCTTTAAAAAGATCTTCACACTGATTTAATTCCTCTTCTTGCTTATGTTTCAAATATTTTTCTTCAGATTTTTCTTCATAAGTAGTTCTAAAATTGCATTCACTTAGATATCTTATAACATCCATCCTATAACATTCATTATCTTTACCTTTTGCAAGGTATTTCATTGATTTTGAAATGTTAAAAGAAATAGTTTGATCATTGACGCACATTGTTGATTCCCATTCCTGCACATCTATCATTGATCTTCCTGTGGCTAGGAAATATCTCCCTAAGATGATAGGTATCTCTTTATGTTCCTCCATATCTAGCATAATGAAATCAACAGGAAAGATAAATTGATCCACTTTCACTAGGACATCTTCTATAACTTATAACTCCTTTAGGGTATGTTATCGAATGATCTGCTAACTGCAGACTTACAGTAGTAGGGGTTATTTCTCCTAATCCTAATCTTTTAAATATTGATAATGGCATAAGGTTAATGCTTGCACCTAAATTACATAAAGCTTTCCCATAAAATTTATCTCCTATTGCACATGGAACTGTAAGGCTCCTAGGATCTTTAAGCTTTTCAGAAAGCTTCTTCTAAATTATCACACTACACTCCTCACTAAGTGCAATAGTCTCATTATCTTCAAACTTCCTTTTCCTGTTGAGAATATCCTTCATAAACTTTACATAGCTCGGCATTTGTTTTAAGGCTTCAGGAAATGGAATATTAATTGTAAGCTTCTTAAATATTTCTAGAATTTTGAAAATTGTTTATCCAACTTTTGCTGACGAAGTTTCTGAGGAAATGGAAGTGGTGGTTTTTCCAAATCATTTTTTTGTGGAGAAATAGGTCTCTCAGAATCTATTGGAGCTCCTGTTTTAATTCTTCGATTTCTTCTCTCTCTACTTCAATTTCTTTTTTAAGCTAACCTTCCAACTTTCTTCTGCTTCTAAGTTGAACAGTTTTTACTTGTTCTTTATTCTAATCTTTTGGATATGTTTCAGTATCATTGGGAAGTGTTCCTTGGGATCTATTACTTAATTAATTTGGCCAAGTTAACTCTCAATATTTCTAATTGTAGCTCCTTGACTTTGTAATTGATTTCCCATTTGTAACACCACTTCTTCTATAGA
>NW_018233593.1:47379-49881 GCF_001263595.1 Phalaenopsis equestris
GTTGAGAAAAATTCATTCCAAATTGGTCTAACTTCCTTGAAATTGCAGCAACTTGATTTGCTAACATGGTAAATGCATTAGTTTCATGAATATTGGCTACTTTCTAAGGATTTACCTTCTCAGAAGGCCATTGAAAATTATTTGTAACCATTTCTTCAATTAAGGCATATGCGTCATGAAATAGTTTTGACATCAATGAACCACCAGCAGAGGCATCGATAATTGATCTAAGAGATCTAACTAATCAATTATAAAAAGTTTGAATTATTAACCAATAGGATACTTTACTAAGGGTTCTTTAAATCTTTCCCATGCTTCATAAATAGGTTCTCCTTCAAACTGATTAAAACATGTAATATCATTTCTATGCTTTGTAGTTTTTGATGGGGGAAAATATTTAGGAAGGAATTTTTGTGCTAAATCACCATAAGTTCTGATAGATCCAGGAGCTAAACAGTTTAACCACATCTTAGTTTTATCCCTTATGGAAAAGAGAAAAAATCTAAGGCTAACATCATCATTTGATAAGCCAATATAGTTATACCCTAAAGAAGTTATAGAAGATGTCCTAGTGAAAGTGGATCAATTTATCTTTCCTATTGATTTCATTGTGTTGGATATTGATGAAGATAAAGAGATACTTATCATTTTGGGGAGGCCTTTCCTAGCCATAGGAAGAGAAATGATAGATGTGCAGAAAGGGGAATTAGCAATGTGAGTCATGATCAAACTGTTACTTTTAACATTTTAAAATCAATGAAATATCCTACAAAAGGAAAAGATCATGAATGCTATAGAATAGATGTTATAAGATATCTCAGTGAATGCCATTTCAAAACTAATGAAAAAAAGTCTGAAGAATAATATTTGGAACACGAGCAAGAAGAGGAATTAGATCAATGTGAAGATCTTGTTAAGGAAGATTCAAACTATGTTCGAGAAAGTTTTGAAATTTTGGACACTATAGAAAAAGATAAATCATTTTGTCCATCAATTGAAAAACCTCCAGAACTTGAGTTAAGTTACTTCCAATCACTTAAAATATTCCTTTTTAGGAGATTTCTCTACTTTACTAGTTATAGTTTCCTGAAAGTTAACGATGGAAGAAGAAGATAAAGTGATGAAAATATTAAAAAATGTTAAGAAAGCCTTTGGATGGACAATACTGAACCAACTGGAAAAGAAATCTCCACAGCCCCTCTGAATTTGCCAGGGCCGATTACATCGATTTCTTTTCCAAAGAGAATATTGCTCTTACTCATGAACGAGACAGGGCAGAAAGGCCTCACAAAGGCATGATGGTCAATGTGTGGGGGAATGCAGTCACCCTCTTCATAAATGTTGATGATACAACTGTTGGGAATGCAAGTAGCGGGTAGAAAATTTCACTTAACCATTCTCTTGATCATCCATTTTATCATTGGTGGTAATGGATCCACTTGGTCGTACCTGAGGATCTCGGGCGGATTTCCCCGTCTGTCGTTCTTAAAATTATAGCAACAGCCGCACTGGATGCTGATTCTTCCCTTTCCCTGCATCCATTTCTTCGGCTCAGAATACGTTCTCTCCATGAGAAGGCCCGCTCGACCTCTATCTTTTAAATCAAAGATGCAATCCGGAATGCTTCTTTCATCAGTTTTAGAGAAAACCCTAGTATATAGCTTCAGGCCCTCCAATATGTTGATAAACTTTCCCTAAACCTCTTCATAGAACTGAAATTCTCTTTTGTTTACTTTGCTTATTTTGTAGTATTCCACCATACCGGGAGTTGGCAGCTGCCTGGGGCGTTCCTTCCTCCCGGCCTTCGCAAGAATCCAAACTGGTGCTGGCCAATCCGGAATATGAGATTCAGCCTCAAGTGGGATGTATGTTCCTGGGCTCCGTGGTGCTCGTTGATCCGTCCTTAGTGGGACATACAGTTAATTTGCCATGAAATCTAGAGTCTAAGACTCGTTGGTGCTTGAAGTGTAATCTTCTAAGGTACTGAAATGCTGTAGATGCAGAACGTTGGAGTCCGGGCATTCTACAAATGCGCCCGTGACTGATGTCCCGGGTGGTACCTCAACGTTGCATGTTGGGCAACCTCTGCATAAGATATCCGGAACCGGGGGCACATCTGATCCTGTCACAAATCCTGACTCTTCATCTGTAGTAGGCAGGCTGGCAGAAGTTTCTCTCAGCTATGGATCGTAAATATGTCTTTTAGGAATGGGGGTAAGAAAACTGTTCACGTCTCTTTGGCGCTTGCGCTCCTGTCGCAGAAAGGCTCTCTATTTCTTTTGGCTTGCATTTCCACGTTGTGTGCTGCGGAGTGGAGTATTTAGTAGTTGTTCACTGTGGGCGGCTTTTAAGCCCCTTGCTGGAGTAGCTATCATGGAGGGCAGTCGGCTGCACCCCTCCATCGAATCTTATTCCGCTATCACGTTTTTACCTTTACGTGACACATCGTATTGAGTGGTCACCCTCAACAGTGAAGGCAATCCCTTCTTTTTATCATTGGAG
>NW_018233593.1:50267-55105 GCF_001263595.1 Phalaenopsis equestris
CCATATAGATAACCCTAAAACAATCAAAGTTTCAAAGTTTCAAAGGAAGCAGAGGCAGGCGACATCAGGCTGCGTAATAGGTTTTTAGGTTTCGTCCATTTATCAGTAACATGGGTCTTTCACCTCGGAAGTCCACTAACTGGTATGCTCCTCCTATATAAACTTTCTCAACGACAAACGGTCCCTCCCAAGTTGGCTCAAATTTTCCACCTATTTTCCGGCGAGCAAGAATAGGTCATTTGAGCACGAGTACGAGGTCACCAATTTTGAATTTCCTTGGGCAGACCAATTTATCATGGGCTTGTACCATCTTTGCCTGGTAGAGCTCCAAATGTTGTTGTGCTTCCAATCGTTTTCCCTCGAGACTTTCCAGTTCCTCGAGTCTGAGTTTTGCGCTTTCTTCCGTTGTGAGTTGATTGGCAACGGCGACTCTGAGAGATGGTGTCTGGATTTCTAGCGATAGCACGACCTCGGTCTCGTACATGAGCGTATAAGGTGTACACTGAGTGGCAGTCCTGAAAGTCGGCCGGTAGGCCGACAAGTTTGTTATGCCATTCCCTTTTATTTTCATCCAGTGTTTTCTTTAAAATCTGTACCAGTGTCTTGTTGAAAGTTTCAGCCAGACCATTTGCTCTGGGATAGTAAATTGTAGAGTATCTCCAATCTATCCCATGTCTTCTGATTAAATTGTTGATCTTTGTGCTTTTTAAAGCTGTCCCATTGTCAGAGATGATTCTATGTGGTACTCCGAAACGGTAGATAATTTGGTCTTTGAAAAATTGAAGGACGTGCTGTGTCGTAACCTCACGTAATGGTACTGTTTCTGCCCATTTGGAGAAGTAATATGTAGAGGCAAGTATGAACTTGTGTCCTTTAGAAGATGGAGGGTCTATCGGACCTATTATGTCTGTGCCCCAACACTCAAATGGCCACGAGGCAACAGTTGGGTGCAGCACATTCGGAGGCTAGTGTAAGACCACCCCATGCACTTGGCATTGGTGACATCTTCTGGCTGTATCCATGCAATCGTACATCATTGCTGGCCAATAATATCTGAGTCTTTTGATCTTCATTTTCATTTTTGGTTTCCGACTGGTGGGCGCCATACAATCCGACGTGTACTTCTTTGACAATATTCTATGCCTTGGCTCTGCTCAAACACCGTAGCCACATTTGGTTGAACTATCTTCTGTTCGATCTTCTATAGAGAACATTTCCCACCATGGCGTAAGACATGGCCCTTCTTGTGATGTGGTGCCCTTCAAACTTGTCCTTCGGCAGCTTTCCAGTATGCAAATATTTTATTAATGACTTGCACCAATCTTTGTTGATGTCCGCAACTTTATTCACGGTTTCTTCTTTTCCAAGTTTGTGTAGAGTTTTTGTGTAGAGTTTCAAAGTCGTTTCGGAACAAGACACATCTTCCTTGCACCTTGACTTCGATGGAATCCTCCGGGGGACACGTCATTTTCTTATCGAGTTTTGACTTATCGAGTTTTGCTAGAGCGTCGGCATGAGCATTATCTCCCCGATGAATCCGGGTGAGGAATCCGGTAGAAAGTCACCTCAGGAATCTGGGGAATCTTCTCTAGGAGCTTCATCGCGTACTGATCGTATTCTGCTAATCTTGGTTTCAGAATTTTGTATTGTCTGGCGACTTGCTGAATGACAAGTTGAGAGTCACCATAAATGGCAATGTTTGTTATGTCCATTGAAAATTTCAATTCCAATCTGGTGATTAAGGCTTCATATTCTGCTTCATTGTTGATGCACGGCTCTGTCAGGTGGTACGAAAACCATAACATACTCTTATCTGGCGTAATAAAGATCAATTTGATCCCTGCCTTGCCTGGTATAACTGTGCCTGATCCTTTGTCTTTCCTGGCTGACGAAGCACCATCGAAGTACATTTCCCAGCGCTGCGCACTAGAAAATTCCATTTGTAGTATCTGCTCGTCAGGTAACTCGTCGTTGAGTGAGGACCCAGCTGACAGTGGTTGTGCAGCAAGAAAGTCTGCTAAAATATGTCCCTTGATAGCATGGAGGGGCATAAAAGTTATATCAAATTGCAATAAGATCATGAGAGTGTTGGTCGGGTCATCAAATATTGCAATGGGTTAACTTTCAAAATTAGGGTAATCTTATGATAAAGCATGTAATGTCTAAGCTTTTGGGCGGCAAAAATTAACGCCAGACAATGCTTCTCAATAGGTGGATACTTTATCTCCGTCGGTATTAGATGACGACTAAAGTAATAGAGCGCATTTTCTTTACCCTCATGATTGACCTGGGCTAAGAGGGCTCCAAGAGAGTCATCCAAACCCGCGGTATACAGTATCAATGGTTTCCCTGGGATAGGGGCTGCCAAAATAGGAGGTGTCATTAAATATTATTTTACAACCTCAAAGGCCCGCTAGCATTTCTCTTCCCAAATAAATTTGGCATCCTTTTTAATTAATGCTGAGAAAGGCTGATACCTACCTGAGAGATTAGAAATAAAGCCTCTCAGATATGCCAACTTCCCCTGGAAGGAACGTAGTTGTTTCAAAGTTTTAGGGGGAAGCTATTCCAAAATAGTTTTAATCTTATTCAGGTTGATCTCGATTCCCCGATGACGGACAACGAATCCTAACATTTTCCACAAGGTGACGCCAAAGGCACACTTTAATGGATTCATTTTAAGGTCATATCGTCGTAACCGTTCAAACACGATCCTCAAATCATAGAAATGGTCTATTTTATGTTTACTTTTGATGACCAGATCATCCACGTAATATTCTATTGATTGTGAATGAGGTCATCAAAAATCTTCATCATTGCACGCTCATATGTTGCTCTGGCGTTTTTTAGGCCGAACGGCATCACTATGTAGCAGAAGATTCCAATCGGTGTTTTGAAAGTTGTAAGTGCTGCATCCTCGGGAGCCATCTTGATTTGGTTGTATCCCGACTATCAGTCCATGAAGATTATATCCTGATGATCTATCCATGAAGAAGAAAATCTCATGTGTTGAAGAGATGTCCACCATCATTTCCGGTATAAGTAGTGGAAACTCGTCTTTTGGACATGCCTTGTTCAAATCTCTGAAGTCGACATAAACGTGGTATAATATTGGATAGTCATGTAGGGTATTGCTCTTCTTTAACAAAGTTGGTGTCTCTCAATTTCTTAACCTCGGCAATGACTTGTTGTTCTATGTCTAGGCGCATTCTCCTTGGATCTTGTTTTACTGGGGTTACTTTCTTGTCCACACCAAGTTTATGGATTGCAACATCTACTGACAGTCCTGGCATTTCATCGTAGCTCCATGCAAAGCAATCTATAAATTCTTTCAATAGTTTGACTAGTTCTGCAGATTCTTCGTCATCAAGTAGAGAACTTATAAAAGTAGGTCGAGGTCGTTCTTTAGTCCCGAGGTTAGTCTCTTTCAATTCATCGACAGTAGATTTAATTTCTTCGTCAAATTCTGGCAGAGAATCTTCTATTGGTTGATCAGTAGAGTCATCCTCCACATCAAGGCAATCCTCTTCTGACCCACCAGTAACAATCATGTAAAATTAAGAATCATCGACTGGTAAATCCAAGATCTTCTTTTGAATTGGGACGACTTTTAGCATTCCATAATTTTTGAAAAAATTGAAATTTATCTTTGGGTATTTGTTTTGGTAAGTGTCCCTGTTGAATTAACTTTTGAACACAAGGCGAGAAGTAACCAAAAGGTAATTCCACTAATTCATTAGAATCAATATCCAAATTTACATGTTTTTCAAGCTAAGTAGAGGTAGAAGCATGGTAAAATTTGATCGGTTTTAAACCAACACTACGGACCTCCTTGACCTCTAAACTCTCAGCCTTTTAAGGGAGAATCGGAGTGAGGGTCATAGTATCTACATAGTGGTTTATCCGATCATACATTATTTCATATTCATTCCTCTGTATATCTTCTAGGGATATCTTGTACTGAGGTTTTTTCTGCTTTGTCATCATTATTTCATCTTCAGAACTGTCTTCATCACCAATATTGATAGTTGGACTAGTCCGCTCAATAATTAAATTGATCTTTCCTCGTCCGCGTCCCCGACCTCGACCTCGGGTGCGTGAACTAGAAGAACCTCCAACAACTCGTTGTCAGGGAGTGGTAGAAGGTTGTTGAAGCGGAGTTGTATGGCCTCCTTCTTGTGATTCTTCTAAATCTTTACCTTTGTTGGTCAAAATTTCGCGCGAGAAGACAGTCTTCTTTGGAGGTGCGTAGTAGGTAGCATCTTCATGGATACCAACTTCATGTACTGAAAATGGTTGTAGGTCTCCCTTGATGTCCGGTATTTAATGCACTGATGTAGGGATGATAGAACCATGTTATGCTCATGAATCCACGGTTGACCCAGTAGAGCGTTAAAAGAAGTCTCGACATCGATGATATGAACTTTAACGGTTGTTACAAGTTCTCCAACCTTCATAAGTAAAGAAATTGATCCAAGGGCTCTTTCTCCCTTTTGATTGAATCTTCTTAACATCATCTTATCAGAGAGGATCTCCTGAATGTCAAAGTCCAAATATGCTAACGTCCATAGACTCATCAAGTTAAGAGATGCTCCAGGATCCATTAAAGCTCTGGATAACACAAAGCTGTCGATGTTGACGGAGATGTAGAGCAGACGGTTGTGGTTGGTGGTTGGTGGTACCGAGAAGCAAGTCTTCGTCTGTAAAGGTTACCCCAGACTGTTCACTCAATGAGCAAACTTCATCTTAGGATGTGCTAGCCAACTGAGCCAAGCAAATTCTGAATCTAGCAAAGCTGTGACCAGAGAGTCTCTCATCTCCTTTGACAGGATCAGAGC
>NW_018233593.1:55603-56672 GCF_001263595.1 Phalaenopsis equestris
ATTCATAAGACCCCGGAGGGACAAAAAGATAATCATACAAAGTCAAGGGTTCGAGGATTTTCTTCCCCAAATACGAGACAGTCAGTCTAGTAGAGGCAGCCCCTAACCTACCCCCCGTGCTTGTCCACCCAATAGAGCGTTAAAAGAGGTCTCAGCGTCGATGATATGAAATTTATAGGTTGTCACAAGTTCTCCAACCTTCATAAGTAATGTAATTGATCTAAGGGCTCTTTCTCCATTTTGTTTAAATCCTCTTAACATCATTTTATTGATCGTAAGCTCTTGAGCTTCAATATCCAAATAGGCCAATGTTTGTAGGCTCATCAAGTTAAGAGAAGCTCCAGGATCTACTAATATTTTGGACAATACAAATCTGCCGATGTTGACGGAGATGTAGAGTGGACGATTGTGGTCGGGGGTACTGAGCAGCAAGTCTTTGTCTGTGAAGGTTACCCTAGGCTGTTCTTTCAACGAACAAAATTCATCTGAGGATGTGCTGGCCAACTGAGCTAAGCAAATTTCTGGGTCAAAAAAAGCTGTAATCAGAGACTCTCTCATCTCTTTTGACAGGATCAGAGCGTCTTCCACTGGTGGAGGTGGGGGTATCTCTTCTCGAGTCATTATCTGGTTTCCTTTATCTGTTGGAGCTGTTCTTGGTGGTAACACTTTTCTGCTCCTTAAGTTGACTTCTGTCACTTCTTCTTGTTGAGATATCATTGTTGAATCTTTTGGTGTCTTTTCTTCTTCGTCGGAGAGGTCTAAGCTGATGGAAAATGGTGCACCATGAAGCTCAAGAGTCGGCTCTTCGTTATCGGTGTTGTCGTAAGTGATATCATTGACGTCTTCTTTGGATTTGACAATGAGCTCATCAGACTCAAGTACAATTTGAGAATCATTTTGGGGATCGAGATTGCAACTAGCTTGGTCATAATCAGTCACGTTATTACCAGAAATAGTAAAAATGTAGCTGAAATCACAACCATTATATTCATAAGACCCCGGAGGGACAAAAAGATAATCATACAAAGTCAAGGGTTCGAGGACTTTCTTCCCCGAATCCGAGACAACC
>NW_018233593.1:56905-57504 GCF_001263595.1 Phalaenopsis equestris
TGTAGAAGCTTGTTTCGATGAATCCTGTATCCGATTGAGGACCCTCTTGAGTTCATCCTAAGTTGTACTCCATCCATCTGTTCTGACATATGGATCAATTGGGGAGATTGACTAAGCTGAAATCATATTTATGGAACATTTTTCAGGTTCTCTAAGATACTCCTTCTGGATTGTCATATTTTCTTCCTTGAGGTTTTTTCGAGCCAGTCTTTAAAGATTAAACACTTGTCTATAGTGTGTCCAAGCAACCGGTGGTACGGGAAATAATTTGGTATATTCTTCTTATCCACCTCTTTGGTCTTCTTTGGATCAAACAGTTTGAATTCTGGTTTCTTCATCAAGCTTTTGAATATTTTAGGTACAGCTTCATCTTTGAAGGAATAAACTACTTTTTTTCGCTCTAACAGAGATATTCTTTTACCCGCTGTTTGAGGTGATCCCTCCTGAGACGGTCATTGGTTGGATTGACTGCTCTGTTTTTTAGAGTACTGTGATGAAGACTAACGATGATGCTCTGCATATATATTTATCGGCTACTTTCCTTTGTCGACAGTTGCGACTACCTCTAATTTCTTTTCGAACACTCTAGTCACCTTAGC
>NW_018233593.1:57640-60418 GCF_001263595.1 Phalaenopsis equestris
TCTCAATCGCTTGATGTTCCTGTAGCTGAGGTTCACATTTCATGCTAAGGTTTCTCCACCTCAAAATATAGTCTGCCAAGGTTTCACTAGGCTTCTACTTCTCCATCATGAGCTCTCCAATAGACACATGATGGTGCGCCCCGACAAATCTTTTCACAAACAACTGTTCTAGCTCAGAAAATGTTTTAACTGACCCATTGGGCAAGTAGGCGTACCGGTCGAAAGCAATCCCTGACAAGCTGCTGACGAACTGCTGATTGAGTAGAGCTTTGCTATTCCTTGTGTTGCCACAATTGGCTCGAAAATGTGCTTTTGTGCTATGTGATGTTTGCGATTTCCAGTCCCATCGAATATCTTGAAGTTTGGGGTCACAAAACCCTTGGGGAAAGGGATAGCATCAAACTCCTCTAGGTAAGGTTTACCCTTTAAAATTGATGCACCGCCCTTGGACTGGGCTAAGGCCTCCCGCACTTGTTCAACCATTTGCTTGAACTCTTTATCTAGCATGGCACCTAACGAAGAATCCTTCTTTGGTTGTTCATCTTTCTCTGTCAAAGTAGCCTCCTTTCTCTCATCTGCGATGAGTATGATTTCTGGCTGATTAACCTCTGCAGAAGCCAATCTTGGTGCTTGTGATTTCCTCTGAATTGGTGGCCATGGCGGGGGGGGAGGGGGTCTTTTTCTCTTCTTTTTTTTCATTCTCTTCCGTATGAGGTTGAGCCTCGCGCGCAGATGTGGTAGCTCTGGTTTTTATCACATGGACATCCATGAAATCTTCCTCCAAATAATCACTGTAATCAAAATCCTCATTGTCACTATTGACGGAAACTCTGTGTTCTCAAGCTAACTCAGAAATCTCGATCCTGAGTTTCTAAACTTTTTCCTAAATTATTGATTCCTTGATTGCCAACTTGTTCCTCCATCTCGCTGGCTATTGTTGCGACAATGTCAGATATTTCAGGTACTGCTTTTACTTTCTGTCCTGCAGGCTCATTGAACTATATCGGTGCAATGACCTTGGGTACCCATACCCTCTTCTTCTTTGATGATGATGCCTCTGGACGGGACGTCTTAGTAGAGACATCGGTATTTCGATGGAAGGTATGTTCCCTGTGGTGTAGACCGGCTATAGTGTCAGGTAATCGTCTTGACTTTCTTTCCGTGATTGCAGGAATGACTGGTAAACTTCTTGGACCCAGTCTTGACTTAGTCGGCCGGCGACCTGCGGTCCTAGTGGTGACTATAGAAGTACCAACTTGGTTTCCCAAACTATAGACTTTATAGTCGACTTATGAGATTTTCTAGCGGACTTAACATCCTTCAAAATTTCATTCTTCATATGAGGCGAAATTGCATGTCCCACTCGTTTAAGTAATTCACTAACAGAACATCCTTCTTTAGTAGCAAGCCTTCTGAAGACTGCACTAACTCGGGTGATGGGGATGAATTTCTTTCCCTCCTCACCATGTCCATGAAGTGATGGTAATGCGACAGCAATCTTTTGAATACTCTCATATCCATCAGTATCTGTCAGAGGATGGAATCTACTCCCTCATAAGAGCGGATAAATTTCAAGTAACACTTCTTCAATTCGATGAGGCTCCTCCTCAACGGGTGTGTTTTCAGGAGTTTGGGCTTTGATGGCCCTCCAAACTCTCCTATCGCAGTTCCTCCTTTGATTTCAGGTTAGTGGTACAGTCCTTGAGCTTGACCCAATCTCAAACACGGGTGGTGGAACAGTAAATCCTTCAGTCGGATCCTCAACGACCATCACTTCTTTTCCCTTAGCACTAGCAGGGATAGCAGTCTTGATGACAGCAACTTTAGCCTTCTTGCAGGCAGGGAAATCGTGAAGGCAGTTCAAACTGAATTCTGCAGACGGCTCTTATATTTCCGGAGCAGCGATCTTCATTACCACAAATGAGGCTTTCCTGAGGATAACCTCGAGGTCTTCAAATCCAGCTCCAAACTTGATGGTGGGAGCGACGTTACGGGTGCTGCGGTCCGTTGGCAGGTTGCAGGAAAAGGTCAGCATTGGGTAGGCCATCCCAGCGGGCTTTAAAACAGAAAGTTTTAGGGTTAGCTATATGCTAAAAACCTCGTAATATTAGTGCAAGCACTGAAAATAGAGGTTAATCTGTAGACCGGGCGGGCCTTAGTTTATAGGTAATTTTAACATCTTTTTTAAAAAAGGTGTAAAATTTAATTATTATGTCAAAGTGCGTGCAGCACAACACAATTTACTTTATTTTGCGAAGTAGCAAACCAAATGTGGAAGGGAGATGTGAAAAACTTTAGGACCTAGTCCGGGACCCAGTTAGTGGCAGAAAATGCCCAGGTGGAATTAGTCCACCGACACACCTATTGGGGGTCTGACCCCAGATGAAATTTTAAAGAGTCCTTAATGACCTTTTGAACCCCTTTCTTCAAAGATGGTTGAACAGCTAGTCCTGAAGTCCAAGGAGTTAGTTGTACTTTCCCAAGATAGAAATGGGTAAAGTATGCCAACAGAAGAAAGGTAATTCAGTTCAAGAGGGACATGAACATATTACCAATGTTTGAAGATAATATTTCTTGATTTGTATGGAGAGAAAAGCCCATCCACAGCGGAGTCGCCAGAAGCTATCGGCACTATTTTGGGTTGGTTTGTGGGCAGTTGCCCGTAAGAAGCTGTCGGTTGCCGGAATCAAAATCCCGTTGACCGCTTCAAAAGGACATTTTTTTAATTTACACTTATATTTAGTTTTAGAAAAATATGAAATCAAACTGAACCAAAAA
>NW_018233593.1:60464-61425 GCF_001263595.1 Phalaenopsis equestris
TGAGGAGGAGGCTCGATCAATAAACTAAGGAAAGTATGACGTCCATTTGGTCTGCGAAACCTTTGTATTTGCCAACAAGTTCCGCTATTTAATATAAAGGATTAAATATAGTTCATATTAAGCTGGGTTCGGACATGCTTCCTATAAGGGCAAGCCCCTATAGTTAATTACATCTTAAGTGGCCAAAGCCACCTAAGAAGACTCTAGATAAAAATAAAAAAAAATTATCTTCAAGGAATTTCAAAGGGTAGGACTCTTCAACGAAATCAGACATAGAGGTGTGAAAGGGGATTGGTTCAAATTTGGAACATTTTATTGTAGAATCCAAAAGAAGAAGAACTAGGGGATGTCATGGATCCAAAGGAGAACCTCGGTGACTTCCCAAGCTATCCTAATGTTTGGCTTCAAGTTTGAGGAGAAATATTTAGGTGTTTCATCTCGCCAATTTTTTTTAGTTAGGGCTTACATTCGTGTGAAATGATCACACAAAAAGCCTAAAAGATGTGAGGATTTAGGTCGTGACAAACGACAACTTCAGAATCATAAGACGAGTTAGGGCTTATATTATACAGTAGGGCTATACAAAGGCCTAAAGATAAGGTGAGGATTTATGTTGCATAAGCAAGCAATCTTGAAGTCCTATGGCTTTGTTGTTTTAAGTCTAAGGAAAGGAAGATTGGTTTAGCTGGGGAAGATAGGTTTTGTTGTTGAAGATGGCCGCGCTGCCCACCATGTTAGCTTCAAGCTCCTTTCCACGACAAGTTTGATTTATCTAATGTGTTAAGCTATAATGTCGAATTAGGTGGTCCTATGGTTGAAGTTCTTTAAATTTTATGAGGGCATATTAAAGTTGATTAGAGCGAAATCGGTTAGGATCCTACGGTTCCCTTGTTCCGACATCACTATTTTCTATTGGATTCACTTAGTCCAAATGAACTTACTAAACTCAACTTAATGAGTT
>NW_018233593.1:61793-61999 GCF_001263595.1 Phalaenopsis equestris
GCGTACCTGGCGAGTCTTCTCGTTCCACCACCTGAAACTTAAAATGCATGTTAAGGCAGTTTATGAAGAGCAGAAAAGTTAAAATTTTGGTGAGTACTTAGAAGTTTAATTATGGATGATTCCATTGAGCGAAGAATATTAAGTTTAATAGGCCTCTCAGGTATCCAACAAGTTAGGAGGGGGAAGCAGGTCCATGCCTCCCTCTC
>NW_018233593.1:62492-65493 GCF_001263595.1 Phalaenopsis equestris
CTCCTTGACTTAAGCCTAAATGTTAATTAAGGCTAAATTTCCAAAATTACACATTTGCCCCCAAGGCTCTAATACTTCATAATTTGTCAAAGTAAATTCAAATGACTTTAAAATTTTTATCCTACCTCATTCATGGGTTAATTAAGATATTAGAGGAGAAAATGTGATTTTTTTCAAAATTTAATTTAATTTATGTAATTATTTTCATGTCAAGATAGGATTTTTCAAAGAAAATTCCTAACTTGACCAAGATAAATTATAATCCCTTGAATTTTTTACTTGAGATAGACCTAGACTAGAGAAGTCTTTGGATCAAATTTTATAATTTTTTTGAATCCTCTGTGATTTATTAGAATTATTTTAAATTATGGGTTATTTAATAAAAATAAAATATTTTAAGTGGTGAAAATTAAGTTTTGTATTTTTGAAAAATCTCTCTAAGGTCAGAAAACTCAGAGGAGCAAATTTTCTATTTTTTTTATTTTTCTTTGATTTATTGGAACTATTTTAGTGAAAACTCATTTTTAGCCTTTTTAAAAAATTATTTTTAAGCTTTGAAATTCAATTTCTTTATTTAGAAAATCAGGAAAAATATTCTAAATGTTTCTAAGTGATTAGAAAATAATTTAGAACATTTGCATGAGTTTTTTTTATTTTTATGATTTTTATGAATTTTTAATTATTTAAACATTTAGAATAGACTAAAAATCAAGTTTTTATTTTAAATATCATTTTATTTTTAGAAAATACCCATGATCACAGAGAACTCAAAAAACTAAGTTTCATAATTTTTTGAGTTATATTTTGATTTTATTAAAATCATATAAGTGTTAAAAGTGATATTTATCTTTAAAAATCAACTTAAGGTGTCGAATGAACTCAAACTATTTTTAAATTTTTATGATGAGTTATCTGGATCATAAATCACAGTGGAGATCAAAAATCAAGTCATTTAAATGCTTAAATTTTTTAAAATTAATTATCTTAGTGATTTAGTATTTGTAAAATTTAAGGACATTTTAAATGACTTAACCCATGAAATTATTTCCAATGATTTCTCTAGTCATGGTGGACCTTCCAAAATTTTCTTAGGATTTTTATAACCAATATGCTAATTTCCATGATTATTTTAAAGAAATAATGTGAAATATTTTGAAAAATATGGGTCTTTGTATAGGAAGCTTCTCTGACTTTAGAAAAATCACAGAATACTTCCCCTGATAGAGGCTACAATATGCTAAAATTCCAAGCCAAGTTGATGTGCCATTATGCAAGGAGAATCAAATGATTCAAAATAGTGTTTAAGTAATTAATAATAAAATATGCACCACATGGACTTGAAATTTGTTCCACATTGTTCTCCTTTGTTCATTGAGCAAGTGGAAACTTTTATTTTATTTTTGTAATTTTTCTACACAAAGTTATGAATTTTCTAAGGGTATTTAAATAAATAGGAAAAGCCCTATTTATCTATTTAAACAGCGCGTGCTGACTAGATCCTAGGAAGCTCCGAAGGCATGCGTGGCACGCTCTGGTTGGATGCCGCTGTCCACGTAGTCGCTGACTCGGCCCATAGTTTATGTCTCAAAAGGTTGTCCGGCATCGTCCCCGATAGAATGATCCCGTACCCGTCCACACTAAAACCTTAAGATCTCAGCCTAGCCTTAACCAAATCACTTCGGGTTTAATCCTATGGACTCGTCTAAGTGAGACGAACATATCCATACGGTTAAGATGCCATGAAATCAAGATTAAGTAAATGGAGAATCAAAATAAGCTCGGGAGGAGGAGGAGTTTTATACCTTTGCTCTGAGAAGGGAGGCTTCGATCTGAGGTGCTCGGCACGTTCGTTGGGGTCCAAGGAGGCTAGGGATTGAGTCCCTGGTCTTGGTGTAAGGCCTAGGTATGAATTTGATCACGACCGGATTTGGGTGTTGGTCTAGAACTATGATAGAGGCTCTGTGGGAGGGGGATTTGATGGGGCTTTGGCCTCTTTCACTCTTGTGAAGGAGTGGGTGAAGTTAATTTGAGTTTGATGAACCGTGGAGGTGTATCAGTTTCTGTCCTGGTTTTTGGCAAGGTTTCAAGCTTAAAATTGAGCTCCGGCAATGGGAATGGTTGAGGGAAAATGGTCGGAATGCATTGAGGGGATCTTAGGGAAGCTCTATGTGGAGTTTGGAGAGGCCTCTCTAGGAAAAATTCAGCACAGCTCCCATGGCCGTGAGAGGTGAGTTTTTATAAAAATGGCCATGGGGTGCCTCTCAGGGCGCAAGTTTGGGTGCATTCTGGTGCTTAGGTGGAGGGCAGAGGAGCTCTTCAATTTGATTTGGATGAGCTGGCCTGTAGGATTGATTTGGGTGAGGCCGAGATTCAATGGGGTGGCTCTCGGTTCTGAGCTTTTACGGCCACTAGGCTGGCTGGCCGGCCAAAGGGAGGTGGCTAGGAGCTCGGGGGACCCAGAGAAACTTGGCAAAGATATCTTAAGCCTAAGCAAAAATGGAAATCAAATCCCTTAATTTGAGGGACCCTTGGTCCATGGCTCATCTAGCTTGGGTTAGATTGTTTTTTGCTCAGTCTTAGGGTCCAACTAATGGCGGTGGTGGAGTTAATTTGATAGCTTTAGGGTGGTTAGGCCACATTTGGTGCATGGGTCCAAGTGAGTGAAAATGACCAAAATTTTAGTTTGGGCTAGGATAGCCATGTTAGTTGGCCCAATTTATTATTTCATTTGGTTTATATGATCATAAGTAACAACTTTGGTGAAGGATGGATGTGGATTTGAGTTCAATTGAAGGGTCAATTTGAGGAAATATTGAACTTTAATCAATTTGGTCATGTTGGGCTATGCTTTGGTCTAGCTTGGGTTAGCCTTGGGCTAAGTGCAAATTTATTATTTTAGATGGTCAATAGGGACCTCATGAATAGTTTTCAACATGAATTGGATGCCAATTTGGAGGTTAAGGCAATCAATTGGGTGAAATTTGGGGACTTAGCCAATTTG
>NW_018233593.1:65782-82778 GCF_001263595.1 Phalaenopsis equestris
TCAAATTGATGGACATTTGAGTTGGATTTGCGGAAAGTGGGGTCATTAAAGGCAAATGTGGGGGTTTTGGTTAAATATGGTCAAATTGGCCAAATTGGGTCATGTAGTAGTTGAGAGAAATAAAATTGGGAATATTTGGGATTTATTGGGATTCTATGGGAATTTTTGGGATTTTTAGCGATGGACGGGTATTTTGGTAATTTGGGGATGTTTTAGGGATAAAAGACCAAGATGGGTATTATGGTAGATTTGAGGTACCAACCATCACCAATAAGTCATGGACCAATGGAAATCCCATTTTGGGTCCTCTACATAGTGGTCTTAGCTAAATCATAGCCCTAGGGATTGTAGGTTTAGGGGACCATCTACATGAGTATCCCAAAAGATCAAGGGATCTTAGCTAGAAATTTGAGTTTAGGGTAGTGAGTGATTGTGAGTGCTGATAAGTGTAGTGAGTGCCTTATCTCCAGACCAACACCCAAGGTCAACCCTAAGGTCCAGCAATCCTAAGGGTGACTCATCGTGCGTTTCCCCCATAGTGACCCCACCTACTAAGTATTTAGAGGTTGAGAGCAACATGTGGAACTTCATGTTGAGTGGAGAAGAGTTTGGAATTTCTAGTGGTGAGGGTTCCATGTCTAGTTTTCTAGGAATAGTCAACAGGAAAAGTCCTATGGCTAGAACCTAGGCTACTAAAGAGGAAAAACTAAACCTCAACCAAAATTGAGGTCAACATCATGCCATCCCCTTTTAATCTCACCTAATGTATTCATTAAAATTTTCACGAGCGTCTTATTGAAGGCATTGACCGGTCTATTTGCCCTAGGATAGTAAATTGTAGAGTATCTCTAGTTTATTTCGTGTCATTTGACAAATTTATTAATCTTTATACTCTTAATGTCCAACTCATCAGAAATCACTCTGTGTGGTACACTAAAATGATAGACAATTTGACCTTTAAAGAATTGGAGAACATGTTGTGTTGTCACCTCCCGTCACAACACTACTTCTGCCCATTTTGAGAAATAATTTGTAGCTGCAAGAATAAATCTGTCTCTTAGAGGATGTAGGGTTTATCGTATCTATTATTTTCGTGCCCCACACTCTAATGGCCACGAGGCAATGGTTGGATGTAGCACATTCGGAGGTTGGTGTAAGACCAACCCATGCACTTAACAAAGGTGACACTTTCTGATTGTATCCATACAATCAAATATCACTGTTGTCCAATAATATTCGAGTATTTTAATCATCATTTTCATCTTTGACCCTACTAGTGAGCTCTACACAATCTGGCGTGTACTTCTTTGACAATATTCTGTGTTTTTGTTTAGCTTAGACATCTCAACCGCATTTGATCAAATGATCTTCTGTAGAGGACATCACCCACTAGAGCATATGACATAGTACTTCTTGAGATATGATATGCTTCAAACTTATCTTCTGGCAGCTTTCCTGTTTGCAAATATTCTATCAATGGCTTGCGTCAATCTTTGTTAATGTCAGCAACTGAAATCATAATCTTCTCTTCTTTTCTGAGCTTTTGTAGACTTTCAAGGTCGATCTAAGACAAAATCTGACATCCTTGTACTGTAATTTCAATGGAATCCTCCAATGGACATTCTAGTTTCATAGCATGCTTTGCTAGAGTGCGGCATGGGAGTTATCTCCCTGATGAATCCGGTAAAGAGTCACATTGAGAATCAGGTCCAATAACTTTATTATGTATCAATGGTATTCTTCTAGCCTTGGTTTCAAAATCTTGTACTATCTGAAAATTTTGTTGGATGACGAGTTGTGAGTTGTCATAGATGGCAATATCTGTTATATTCATTAAGATTGCTAATTCCAACCTGGTGATCAATGCTTCATGCTATATTTTGTTTTATGCATGGCTCCATCAAGTGATAGGAGAATCTCAACATAACCTTACCTGGCATGATGAAAATCAGACCAATTCCTACTTTGCCTGATATAATTATCTTTAATCCTTTGTCTTTTCTGGTTGATGAAGTCCAATCAAAGTACATTTCCCAATGTTTAGCACTAGACAGTTATATTTTTATATATGCTCATCTAGTAGCTCATCACTGAGAGGGGGCCCAGCTGGAAGTGGGTGTACTACTAGAATATCAGCTAAAATATGTCCCTTGATGCGTGGAGGGGAATAAAAGTTATATCAAATTGCAATAAAAACATTGACCATCTTGCTAAACATCTGAAAAGTGTTAGTTAAATCATCAAATATTCCAATAGATTATTTCAAAAGAAGTGTAACCTTATGAGAAAGCATGTAATGTCTAAGCTTCTAGGCGACAAGAATCAAAGCTAGATAATGCTTCTCAATAGGCAAATACTTTTCTTTTGTTGGTATTAGACAGCGAGTCAAGCAGTAAAGTGCATTTTCCTTACCCTCATCATTTACCTGAGCTAGCAGAGCTCTGAGAAAGTCATCAAATGTTTCGGTATAAAGTATCAAGGGTTTTCTTGGGATATGGGATGCCAATACATGAGGTTTCATTAAATAATGTTTAACCTCCTGAAAGGCCTGTTGATATTTCTCTTCCCAAACAAATTTAGCATCCTATTTAATTAATGTCAAAAAGGGATGACACATACCTAAGAGATTAGAAATAAAGCCTCTTAGGCATGCCAACTTTCTTTGGAAGGAATGTAGTTGTTTCAAGGTTTTTGGAGGAGGTATTTTAAAGATAGCTTTAATCTTATCTGGGTTTATCTTGATCCCCCGATAACGAACAACGGATCCTAGAAATTTCTCAGAGGTGACGTCAAAGGCACACTTTAAGGGATTCATCTTGAGATTATATCGTCGTACTCGCTCGAACAAAATCCTTAAATTACAAAAATGGTCTATTCTTTGTTTACTTTTGATGACCAAATCATCCACATAGTATTCCACTTGGTTGTGAATGAGGTCAACAAAAATCCTCATCATTGCTCATTGATATGTTGCACATGTGTTCTTCAATCTGAATGACATTATTATGTAGCAGAAAATCCCAATCAATATTCTGAATGTTGTAAGTGTTGCATCTTTCAAAGCCATCTTGATTTGGTTGTATCTTGAGTATCCAACCATGATAGATAAAACCACATGTGTCGATGCGATGTCCACCATCAATTCTAATATTTGTAACGGAAACTCATCTTTTGGAAATGCCTTATTAAAGTCCCTGAAATTGACACAACTGTGAATTTGTCAATTTTTTTCTTAATTGGTATAATATTGGCTAATCATGTCGGGTATCGCTCTCCTCTTACAAAGTTCGCATCTATCAACTTATTTACCTTAGCAATGACTTGTTGTTCTATCTTGAGGTGCATCATTCTGGGAGCTTATTTTATTAGTGTCATATCTTTGTCCACCCCGAGTTTATGAACTACAACTTTTGCTAAATGCCCAAACATTTCATCATAGCTTAAGGCAAAACAATCTTTAAATTTTGACAGTAACTTTATCAATTCTGTGGACTCTTTTTGATGAGTAGAGAACTTATAAAGGTGGGTCGGGCCTGCTCCTCAGTCCTAAGGTTGACTTCTTTCAATTCATCCATTGTTGACTTGATTTCTTCTTCAAATTATGATGAAGCATTATCTATCAACTAATCTTCAGAGTCATCCCCTACATCAAGACAATCCTCTTCCAATCTGCTAGTAACAACCATGCAAAATTTTGAATCGTCGACTGGTCCTACAGTACCAAATTTGAGATCTTCTTTCGAGTTAGGAGTTTGACTTTTAACATTCCACAATTTTTCAAAAAGTTTTGGCATTTGCTTTGGCGTTTTCTTTGGCACATATCCATGTTGAATTAACCTTTGTACACAAGGAAAAAAATAACCAAAAGGTAATTCCATTAATTCATTAGAATTCTCTTCCAAATTTAAATGATTTTCAGAACTAATAGAAGGGGAAGCACACTAAAACTTAACTGGCTTTAAACCAACGCTATGGACTCTCTTGACCTCTAAACTCTCAACCTCTTAAGGGTAGAACGGAGTAAAGGTCATAGCATGCACATAATAGTTTATCCGATCATTCATCGACTCGTATTCACTTCTCTCCACATCTTCTAAAGAAATCTCATGTTGTGGATTCTTCTATTTTATCATCATCATTTCTTCCTCGGAGCTTTCTTCATCAGAACTTTCTTTCATTTCGATGTTGATGGTCGACCTAGTCCGTTCAATAATCATGTTAGTTTTTCCCTGTCCACGTCCCCGGCCTCAATCAAGGGTGTATGGACTGAAAAACCTCTATTAGTTCATTGTAAAGAAATGGTAGTAGATCATTGAAGCAGAGTTGAACGACCCCTCCATTGTGAATTTTCTGAATCTTCTATTTCACTTGATACAATTTCAAGGGAAAAGTCAATTTTCTTTATAGGTGCGTAGTAGGCTATGTCTTCATGAATGCATACCTCATGAACTGAGAACGGTTGTAAATCTCCTTTGATACAATGTTCTTGCCCCTCTTTAAAATACTTGATGCACTTATGTAGAGATGGGAACCATGTTATGCTCATGAATCCATAGTCGTCCAAGTAAAGCATTGAAAGAGGTCTCTGCATCGATGATATGGAATTTTGTAGTTGTTACTAGCTCTCCAAATTTCATTAACAGTGTGATTGATCGAAGGGCCTCTTTCTCCATTTTGACTAAATCCTCTTAACATCATTTTATCAGTTGTAAGCTCCTGAGCCTCAATATCAAAATATGCCAACGTTTGTAGACTCATTAAGTAAAGTGGCGCTCCTGAACCTACCAAGACTCTGGACAACACAAATCTGTTGATATTCATAGAGATGTAGAGCGGTTGATTGTCGTTGGTGGTATTGAGAAACAAGTCTTCATCTGTGAAGGTTATCCCAGGCTGTTCTTTTAACGAACAAGCTTCATCCAAGGATGTGTTGGCCAATCGATCTAAGCAAGTCTCTGGGTCAAGCAAGGCTATAACCATAGAATCTCATCTCCTTTGGCAGGATCAGAGTGTCGTAGATGCATATTCTGACCGACAACCTTCTAAGGTGAGCTAGAAAATTATAATTGACTTTGTATATTCACCCAATCTTTACTTGGTTATGTGTTTCCTCTAATGACAAACGTGGAGATAGCTCCTCTCGGGTGGCTATTTTTTTCTTTTCTCAACTGGAGTTGTACTTGAAGTTAATAATCTCACTTCTTAGGTTTATTTCAGTAATTTCCTCTTCTTTTTAAGGTGTTGTGAGCAAAAATTTTGGTGTCACTTCTTTATCAAAAAGATCCAAATTGATGGAGAGTCGTGAACCATGGTACTCGAGGACTGACTCCTCACTCCTGGCGCTATCATATTCGGTGTTGTCGACATCTTCTTTATTCTTGTTAATGGGTTCATCGGACTTAAATATGATTTAAGGATCAGTTTGGGAATAGAGATCAAAGTTAGATTGACCAAAGACAATTATGTTATCACTAGAAATAGTTAGAACATAGCTGAAATCATAGTCATTTTATTCATAAGACCCTGATGGGGCAAAAAGATAATCATACACTATAAGGGGTTCGAGGGTTTTCTCCATGTGCTATCGGTCTTCATGAAGACATTCTTCTTCTTTTATAGTTACAGTGATTTATCTAGTGAAATATCTAACTTGGGTTGGGCAGGATGTAGAATCTGAACTACTGTCTACGCTGAAGCGGTCTGAATCAGGTCCAGTATCTTCTTGGATGACTTGCTCCAAACTGTGCTCCATCCATCTTCCTCTGAATACCAATCTATCGGAGTGATTGGCTTAGCTGAAATCATGTTTACAGAACCTTTTTAAAGTTCTTTTAAATATTTAGGATGGTTATATTTCCTTATTTAAAATTCCTCTCGAGCTAATTTTTAAAAATGAAATGGCCCTCTATTCTATCTCCCAACATCCTGTGAAGAAGCAAAAATTAGGATGCTCCTTCTTGTCAGCTTCTTCTATCTTCTTTGGTTCTGGCAATCTGAACTCGAGCTTCTTCATTAAGTTTCTAAACTTCTTCTAATAAACTATTGGCTTTGCTTAGCAGCTTCTCAAGGGACTTGATGGTGAGTCCCTTAAGCATGAATGATGCTAGACCATGGATGCTTTTGAGTACAATATCAATTGCATGTTGTTCCTGTAGCTGAGCTCACATTTCATGCTTAGGTTTTTCCACCTCAAGATATAGTCCGCCAAAGTCTTATTAGGCTTTTTGCCTTTCCACTATGAGATCTCCAATAGTAATGTGGTGGTCTGCTCTAGCAAATCTCTTCATGAACAACTATTCGAACTTAGCCAATGTCTTCATTGATCTATTGGGAAAGTCAACATACCAATCAAACGCTATCCCTGACAAGCTGATGACAAACTGACAGAAGAGTAAAGCTTCATTACCTCCAGTGTTGCCACAACTGGCTCAAAAATGTGCTACATGTTGTCTAGGATTTTCAGTCTCATCAAACAACTTAAGTTTGGTGACATAAAACTCTTAGGGTAGGGCATGACATCGAACTCCTCCAGGTAAGGTCTACCCTTTGAAATAAATTGATCACACTTAAATTGGGCTAAGGCCTCCCAAACTTATTATTTGAACAACTACTTTATATCTTTTTTTAGTATTATACTTGGTGAAGAATCTTTATTTTGTTGATCGTCTCTGTTGGTGGAGGCAACTTCTCTCCTTTCATCGGTAAAGGGAACCATCTCTAGCAGAGAAGCTAACTGTTGCAATTGTTATTGTCCATGAACTTTAGCTATGGTGGCCATGGTGGAGGCCATCTCTTACATTCTCTTTTCCATCTGATTAATTTTCTCATCTCTTAGCAAAACAACTCTGTACAAATATTCTACAGTGTTCCCTTTAATAAGGGGTTGGGAATCACGCATAGATGTAGTGACTTTAGTCTCAATGACATGAATATCCATGAATACTTTATTGAGATCATTGTAAAAATCAACATCTTCATCATCATCAATGGCCACTCCATGCTTTTTGGCTAACTTAAAAATCTTAGTCTGGAGCTTTTCAACTTTCTCTTCAATTATCGCTTCCTGGATCAACTTAAGATCTGGAGGACTTTCCTGAGCATCCTCCGCTTGTTCATTAAACTTGGTAGCTATAGCTGCAACGATGTCTGATACTTCGGACCTTTGCTTCATTCCACAATCTTGTTCTGCAGGCTCATTAAACCATATTGGTATGGCGACCTTGGGTACCCATACCATCTTCTTCAACAAGTATGTCTTGAGACATGGTGTCTCAACAGAGGTGTTGACGTGTTGGAGAGAGGCATACTCCCACGATGCAGACCAAATACAGTATCGGGTGACTTCTTTATCTTTTCCTTCTTTGGGACACTCTTACGAGAAACAGATGGTGGTATCCTCAGACCCATATATGACTTGACCGGTTGAAGTCTTGCAGACCTTGGAGCAGTGGTGGTAACAAAATTTGTGGTGACAAAGGTAGTATCAAATCGACTCCCCAGATAGAACCTGATGAGAATGCGACTTGGAAAAACTTCGACTGACCTTTGAGACTGTCGGCCAGATCTTTCATTTTTCAAAATTTCTATCTTCATTCAAGGGGATACCGTACATCCCACTCGCTTAAGTAATTCAACCACTGAATATCCTTCTTTAAAGATCAACCTATGGAATATTGTACAAACATTAGTGATAGGAGTGGGCTTCTCCTTCTCCTCGTCATGATCATGAAACAATAGTAAGGAAAAACCAATTTTCTAAATACTTTCATATCCATTAGTGTCCATTAATGAGTGAAACCTACTCCATCAGAGAAGCGGAGAGGTCTCAAATAGTCCAAGTTCCTCCTGGTGATGAATCTCATCAACAGGTACCATTTATGGAAATTGGGCCTTAACAGCCTTCTGAGTCCTTTGACTGCAATTTCTTTTTTCAGATATGGTTAATGACACAGACATCGAGCTAGATCTAATTTCAAATATTTATGGCGGGACAGTAAATCCTTAAACTGTATCATTAACAATCAGAATTTCTTTTCCTATAACAGATGAGGGTACAACGGACTTAACAGGTGATTTATCAATATTCTTCACTTTCTTACAGGAAGCGAAATCTTAAGTACAGTTTAGGTTGAATCCAACAGACGGCTCCTGTACTTTCAGAGTGGTAACTTTCATGACCACAAACATGGCCTTTCCAAGCATGACTTCAAGTTTGTCAAATCTGGTTCCTAACGTGATGGTAGGAGTGACATTGCGATCATCACGGTTAGATGACAATACCTTGTAATTCTAGTGAAAACACTTAAAACTAACAAGGATCGATCTGTAGACTGAGTAAGCCCTTATTTAATTTTAGTTGGTGAAAACTTTAAATTTTAGTAAAGTAAATTAAAACTAGAGTAATTTAATTAATTCAACAATTTGATTTAATTAGGCCCCGGTGCTTGACTAACTTTATAACACACAACGCCCAGGCGAAACAAGTCCAATAACACACCTATTGGGGGTTCAAAGGCACACAAAGATAAAAATCCTAACAAAGTCCTGAACCTCTCTATTCAAAGGGGATTGAACAGATGGTCCTGAAGTCCAAAAGAGTTGGTTGTACTTACCCAAGAACAAAATTAGTGAAGCAAGTCAACGGAAGAAGGGTAATCTTGTCCATAAGGGACATGGACAAATTACCAATGTATGAAGACAAAATTCCTTAATTTAAATGGAGAGAAAAAACATTCCCCAACGAAATGTTGTCGGTAGCCAAATTGGAAGTTGTCGGTTGCTGGAGTAGATAACCTGATGCCCGAATTAATTTAATATATGTATATTTAAATTTGAAAATTAACAATTTATGTTTTGAAAATACAAGATCGAACAAGTTTTATATCCTCAATAGTTTAAATAAATGAACCTCATACCGCAAGCAATGCATCTATCTCGAAGGCTATACACACTATTTACTAGTAAGGCTCGATTAAATAAACTAAAGAATATATGACATCCATTTAATTCTAGGAAAAACAACTTTTTTATGTTGATTAACAAGTTCCCCTATTTAATATAAAAGATTAAATAGTTTTTACATTAAGCTGCATTCTTAAAAGTTTCCTATAAGGGAAATCCCCTATAGTTAATTATATATAAGATAACTGAAGTCACCTAAAAAAACTCTCGATAAAAATTAGGGAATTTTGTCTTCAAGGAATTCAAGAGGTAGGACTTTTTAAAAGATCAGACAAAAAGGTGTGAAATTGGAATGACTCAAATTTGGAACATTTTATTTTAGGATCCAAAGGAAGAACAATTAGGGGATGTCACGGATCCGGAGGAGAACTTTGGTGACTTCTCAAGCTATCATATGATTTGGCTTTAATTTTGAGAAAGAAATTATTTAAATGTCATATACTACCAATTTTATTAATTAGGACTTACATTTGTGCAGAGGGTTGCACAAACACCCTGAAAGATATGAGGATTTAGGTCGTGAAGAATGACAATCTCAGAATCTTATAGCAATTTAGGGCTTAAATTGCAAAATATGATTGTTCAAAAACCTAAAGAGAGAGTTGAGGATTTGTGTCGCACTAAGCAGACAACCTCAAAATCCTATGACTTATATTGTTTAACTCTAAGCCTAAAGGGAGAGTTGAGGATATGCTCTTCTAGGTCCTCGTTCTGTTATAGATCCTCGTTCTTTTATAGATTACAGTTGTAGAAGGCTGCTGACAAAGCTAGCTCCAGGCTCCTCGATGAAGTAACAGTCCAAAAGTCTAAAAGGTTTAATGGTTTACATGACAAGCTGAAAGCTTAATCAAAAGGGGGGAGGGGTTAAAGTTGATTACAGCGACACCGATTAAGATCCCAAGGTTCCCTCATTTTAGTATCACTAATTTCTTTTGAATTTACTTAGCTTAAACGAGTTGTGAAACCCATTTAAACTGGGGAGATCTTGTTAGCAACCTTGGGTTACCTCATCCGAGAGACTTTCGTAAATTCAAAAGGACGTTTTAAGTTTAGTGACATTTCAAAAGCTTTATGATTACCTTTTAAACAATTTGTTTTATTTGTTGAACTCATTAAGATCAAAATTACCCATTTTTTTCTTTGGTTAATCCTAAATTTTGATTAAGGCACAAGAATCTAAATTGACCTTTTTGCTCTTTGGGGCTCTACACTTCATAACTCATTAAGCATAATCCAAATGAATTTAAAAATTTTGGAGTATCCTGTCCATGTGACAATTAAAACATGAGAGGAGAAAATGTGTATTTTTCAAAATTTTATTTAACTTTAACTCGAAAAATAGGATTTTCAATATTAATTTTTTTAATCAATCAAAATAAAGTTTTTTTTTTTGTTTTTGTGAAAAATTTTAGAGATTCACCTAGGTCAAAGAAACACTCAGGCAAGATTCCATGATTTTTTAAATTAAATTTTAATTATTCTAATTATTTTAATGAAAAATTAGGGAAAATTCATTTTTAGCCTTTTAAAATTTATATTTTACTTAGAAAAATTAAGAAAAATATTCTAATGAGTCTCAAGTGATAAAGAAACAATTAGGTATTTTGAAACATTTTTGTTTCTTGGAATTTTTAATTATTTTTAATTATTTTTAATTTGAAATTTAGTTCAAAAATTAAGTATTTTCTTCAAAATAATTTTTACTTTTCTAAGTGACCCTAATCACAAGGAACTCAGAAAATCACTTTTCATAATTTTTCTAAATGTATTTAATTTAATATAATTATTTTTGTATAAAAATATAATTATTCTAATAAAATCAACTTTAGTGCTTAAACTTAATTAAATAATTTTCAAATTTTTGGAGTGAGTCAAAATGATTTTTCGACACAATGTGGAATTAGTTTTGTTAATTTTAATTAAAATTTAATTTAAATAAATTAATAAAAGTTATAAACAATTATTTAATTATAGAGATGCACAAAATTATTCGAACCATGACGATACTTTTCCTAAGCTGCTCTAACCATAAGGAATACCTACTAAATTTTATCCTATAAGTTTTCAATTGATAATTTAATTTATATAATTAATTGAAGCCAAAATAGCCATCCAAGCTTGAAAATTAGGGTCACAAATATAGCGCTACTGTCTGACCTTGGAAAAACCATAGATCATCTCCTCTATCATGAGGAACAAACCCTAAAAATCTCAAGTCATGGTGAGCAACATTCAATCATAATAAACTATAATACACATAGAGTATTTAATTAATTAAAAAATCAAAGAGTCAACAAATAATTTTTACTTTTAGTCCATATTATTCTCCTTTGTTCACTGAGCAAGAGGGCATTTTTATTTTATTTTTATGATTTTTCTATGAAAAAATATGAATTTTTAAAGTTATGACATTTAATTAAATCATTTAAATCCTATTTTTCTATTTATCCAACTCATCCACCGCGCCACCCTTGTCTTGTCCAAACCGCACAAGCGTTTGCTCCTGATTTGTTGTTGTCATCTGAGTCAGCACTGACTTAGCCAGCTATTCACATACCAAGAGTTTATCCAGCACGAACTCGTCCGTCCATCTGATACACTCGCGATCAGACAGTTGTGGGTCATCGTCCCCCATTAGCCTAACTCGTAAGCCAACCAACTTCTAAACCTGAGATCTCACTCAATACAAAATCAAATCACATGGGGTTTGTTCATACACCTTCATTTACTCAAGACAAACATATCTATACGATTATAATGTTATGAAATCAAACTTCACTTCATAATTGGTGAAACGAAGATCAAACTTAGAGTTAATGGTTTATTCCTATTTCTAAGAGGGGAGGCGTCAATCAGATACTTGTGGAAGTTTCAGTGGAGTTCCACGAACCTACTGGAAGTGTTGGTTTCCCCTGGTGTAAGCTCCAAATATAATTTCAATGAAGTGGGGTGGGGCCTTGGTCTAGGAGTAGGTTAGAGAGCACAACAGAGGGGTGTTTTGATGGGGAACTTCCTCTTTTAGTTTGAGTAAGCTTTTGAAAGGTTTAATTGGTAGTTTTAATTGGAAGGTTTGTGGAGTTTTCTCAAATATCAAAAAATGCCCTAGATTCTGAATTCAAAATTGGGCTCTCACAGAGGAATCTAGAGAGGAAAATGGTGAACTTGAGCTCACCAGTTCTTGGACAGTTTTTGGAAATAGTTAGACAGATTCTCCTTATGGAAATTTTATTAGCTCTCTTTTGGCCATGGAGGAGGTGGTTTAAATAGAAGGGGAAGGGGCGGCTAGCTGGGCTCGAATTCAAGCTACTTAAGTGGATGGCTGAAGAGTGGCCAAAGACCAATTAGGTTGGACAGCTTAGATGGATGAAATTTGGTTTTATCTAAGGCATGGGTGCTCTCAGTTTTGGCTCCTTCGGTAACTGGCATGGTTGGTCAAGCCTGAGTTGGTGGTCAGATGGTCAGGGGAGCTAGTAGGAGGGTTAATGATGATTAACCCTCAATGGTTAAGGCATGATGGCAAAGATATTTTGTCTTAGGCTAAAAATGGAATGAAATCCTTTAAATCAAGGGACCATTGGTCAACTGGTCATATAGGGTGGGCTAGGTGGGTCTAGCCTGGTCACTAGAGTCCAAATGGTGGTTGTAGTGGCTTTGGTTTGATCAATTTGGCTAGGTTTGGTTACATTTGGGTCAAGGGTTCAATTTTGATCATTTTGTCTTAAAGTTGGGTTTAAGTTGGGCTAGTGATACACCTAAAATATATAGTGTTTTAGACACATTTTTATACCTATTTTTGAGATATTGCGCTTTAATAGAAGGTATTTGTGTATTTTTCTTTCAGGTATAAGTAAAAAGGTGAAAAATGCTAAAAAGACTGAAAAAGGATCAAATTTGGAGCAAAAATGCAAAAAATGGTGCAAAAGTATTTTGGCACCTAAGCGCCATAATTGTCACTTCAGCATCGGTGAAATAGAGAAGGCCACATCTAAGAGCCAGAGGCCCCTCACTTAAGCGCTAGTGACAGTTACTTGACGGGTTAATTAGTTTTGATGAATTTTGAAGGGACATTTGAGGCATCTATTGGCTAAAATGGGTGGTCATAACCACCAAGGATGAAAATATAATTAAAGGACTTGTGAAAGGAGGCATCCCCTAGTAAATACATAGAACCAGGATACATGTTGAAGAGATACAAAGGCACCCTTTGAAAAATTATAAAAGAAGGAAGTTAAAACTTTTAGAAGAGTCCTGAAAAGTTCTTGAAGAATTTTGTGGAGAAGCTTTTAGAAAAAATTTCAGGCACCACAAATTTATTTTTCCTTTTGCTTTTAGTTTTATTTTGAGAGTTAAGAGTGTTGTAAGAGAGAAGAGATTCAAAGGAACTTCAAGAGTTTGGTGGAGGATTTGAGATAAGTTTTTATCTTTGTTTTAAACTAATTTTGGTTTTAATCGAGACTTCTTGTTGATTTCAAATCCCTTTAAATCCAAGTGTTTGTAAGCCCTAATGGTGTAAACCAAAGGTTGAAGGTGACCGAATTGGTAGGTGCATTTCGTAAAATTTTAAAGTACTTGGGGACTTTCGGTCTCGGGCGCCGTCAGCACTCATGCTGGCGCAATCGGCACCAGTGCCAAAAATATTCAATTTCCATTATATTTGCACATCAGTTATTTCCAATTCACTCCAATGTCTAATTAGTCTTTTTAAACAATAATATTCATCCTTAAATAGTCCATAAACAAGTGTTTTTACAAACAACACAAAACCAAATTTTATATATGAAATTCCAATTTTTACAAACACAGATTTTTAATCCCATTAACACATACATAAAGTAAATCATACTAAAATTCAGCGTCAAAATCAATCCACAACACTAGGACACTGAAAACTAAACTACACATACAATTAAAGTGATAGGAGTTTCAATATAAAGCAAATCTAACACAATTACATTAAAAACACATTTAATTTTAAACAGTAGAAAGTCTAACTTCTTCAATTACTCCTCTTCATCTTCAGTACGACCTCCTCCTCTAATATCTCCCATAGACTAGTAATGCACGTACAAATTGTAGAATGGTCGGTACGGGAATTGATCGGTTGAATTTTTTTTGATCCATTCATTCTTCTTGAACGTCTGCACCAAATCTGCTTCAATCTATCATGTATGATCAAAGTGTTCCGTCATCCTCCAATCTAAGTGATCAAAAAGGTAAGTAAGATTTTTATCGCATTTATGATATTATGAAGTTCTCTTTCTATCTTCTTCATTTTCTTCTCCAAAACTTGTGAACTTCCAACTGTACAGGGCATTAAGGGTGTCAAAGCATGTGATGATTGATGCAATATAATGTCCAATGCTTCATTTCCATTCCCAATATAGTTTGCATCCGTAGGATCCATAGGCTCCTGGGGTAATAACACTTTCTCACTGGAATTGGAAGCCATGGATTTTTAAATTTGGAAGTATCTGGTCATCTAAAATGGTTCTCATGCCTTCAAAAAGACCTTTAGGCAGTTATTTTGAAGCAAAATCCTGCCAAGGCCTGCCAAAAACTCCCTGAACTGGCAAAACCATAGTGGGCACTGTCGGCGTCCCTACTGGCATCATCAGTACCATGGCTCTATAAAATGGCACCGTCGGCGCCCATGCTAGCGTCGTCAGTGCCAAAGCCAAAATTGCTTGCGTTTCATATTTGGTTCAATTCATTCTCAAATTTTTGTCTAATAACAATATTTGTCTTGATTTATGATATATAAGATTGTGTAGGATTCTAAGTTATTATTATCTCCTAATACATTATAACAATTATAAAACAAAATACTAAGATATATATGGGTTGTCTCCCACAAAATGTTTGCTTTAACGTCGTCAGCCCGACGCACCAATGTTTATTCAAGATGACTCAACATCACTATTTCTTTAAATTGTGCCATGTGTCATTCATAATAATGTTTCAATCAATGCCTATTAACTTTAAATATATTTTTTTGCTTTAGGATCATTAATAATAATAATAGTTCAATAATGATATACTTTGATCACATTGAATGGTCCTAACCATCTAGATTTTATTTTTCCTAGAAATAATCTCAATCTAGTATTATTGTTGACCTCACTTTTGGTTGATATTTAGTTTTTCCTCTTCAGTAGCCTAAGGTCTCGTCATAAAACTTTCCTACTGACTATTCTTAGAAAACAAGACAAGGAACCTTCACTATTAGAAATCTTAAACTCTTCTCTACTCGACTTGAAGTTCAACATATTGGTCCTAACCTCTAGCACTTAGTAGGTGGGGTTAGGGTTGACCCTAGGTGTTGTTCTAGGGCTAAGGCACTCACTTGCAATCACTTGCACTCACAATCACTCACTATCCAAAACTTAAACTTCTAGGCTCTGGTCCCTGGATACTTTTGGGAGACTCCTGTTGGTGGTCCCTTAAACCCATTAGCCCTGGGCTAGGGTTTGGCTAATACCACTACATAGAGGACCCAAAATGGGGTTTCCAATTGTCCATGACTTATTGATGGTCGTTGGCACTCCAACTCTACCAAGACGCCCAACCTAGCCTTTTGCCCCTAAATTCCAACCTAATTACCTAGATACCTTTGGGACCCCAAATTTGGCCAACATTTCCAAATCTACCAAAAATACCCAAGTTGGTTCAAAAATCATTTCAAACACCTTGACAACACCCAAACTACCCAAAATCACCAAAATTGGCTAATTTACCAAAATACCCCTCCTTACCCCCCAAAATTTCAAAAATTCCAAAATATCCCAAAAATTCCCAAAACCTCCCCCATATTCCCAATTTCATTTTTCTTAACTACCACATGACCCAATTTGGACAATGTGTCCATCTTTGATCAAAACCCCCAAATTGCCCTTTAAAGGCCCATATTTTCTCCAAATTATCCTAAATGTCTATCCAATTGCTCCCAATTTACCCCAAGTTTCAATACCAAACTCAAATTCACCTTTAATATGACCAATCTAGACTAAATCCAAGCTCAATTGGTCCATCATTTGAACCTAATTTTGATTTAGACCAAAAACCCAAATTTGGCCCTATGACTTGGTTCCACCCAATCGAACCCATAGCCCACTCAATTGGCCATAATTTGTGTTAAAAAGCCCTCATAACATCCTCATACATCAAAATTGACCTTCAATTGGCCATGGTGAGACCTCAAATTCATTTGATTTTAACCTTAGTCCAAAAGCCCCAAATTTGCCCAAAATTGGCCATGTCCTCAAATCTCACCAAACTGAGGGCCTTAACCCCAAAATTTCTACTTCATCCCTCCATGAAAAGTATTTAAAACACCTACCTTGATCATTTTAACCATTCAATTTGGACTTATTCTAAAGCTAGCCCAACCTAGACCAATGTCTAGCCCAACATGCCCGAATTGACCAAATCTCAAAAATCCCTCAAATTGACCTACCAATTGAACTGAAAATCACTTCAACCCTTCACCAAAAATCTTTATAACAATCATCTACACAATTTTGATCAATAAATTGGGTCAATTGACATGGTTAACCTAGCCCAAACCCAAACTTTAATCACTTGAACCCACATTGAACATATGCATTAAAGATGGCCTAACTACCTTAAAGTCATCAAATTAACTCCACCTTAGTCATGGGTTATACCCTAAGACTGAGTTAAAACCCATCTAACCACCTAACTAAGCAATGGACCAAAGGTCTCCCAAATTAAGTGATTTTATTTCCAAAAATACACATGCTTAAGATACCCTTAACAAAACTAAGTCTCATTGCATTAAGTTGCTTTGATAGATTCAACTCGATGCCCTGAGCACCTAACCACCTCCCCCTGCCATGGTCGGCTGGCCTAGTCGTCGGAGTAGCTCAAAACCAAGACTCACCCCCATAGAACTTCACCAAAATTGAACCTAGAGGCCAGCTCAGCCAAACCAAATTGTAGAGCTCCTCTGCCCTCCACCTAAGCACCACAATGCACCCAAACATTTGCCTTGAGAGCCACCCCATGGCCATTTTTA
>NW_018233593.1:83709-85552 GCF_001263595.1 Phalaenopsis equestris
CCCGGAGGGCGTGTTTTCCCGGAGACTACAGGACAAAATTCCCCTCGAGACAACCGACGGTGAGATCGACGGTTATGCTTACTCAAGCTTTGGATAAGGCCAAATTTTGAAGGGGTGCTTAGATAACTCCTGGGAAAGTTCCTCCACAACTTTAAAAGAATATTTTGGCCGAAAATTAAGAGAGCCCGGAGAGCCCTGGGAGCCTGGAGAGCCTGGAGAGCCGGGAGAGCCTCGGGAGCCTGGAGAGTCTAGAGGCTCTAGAGGTTAGAGAGGTTCCATTAGTGTGTAACAATTGTGAGGATTTCTTTAAGCAATTGTAAGAGTGGAGGGAAAGTGAGAGATTTCTTCCTCCTTGCTACTTCGAAGAGGAATTCTATATGTTGTAAAGAAAGGAAGAGATTCAGAGGAACTTTGAGGAGTGTTCATGGGGAGAATTTAGAGATAAGTTATTTACTTATTGTAGTTTGTATGACTTTAATTTTATTTATGAATTACGAGTTTTGTTGTGTTTTCCTCATGAGTTCTGAGTAGTTTTCTCAGTCTTTCTCATTGTCTCGAGATTTGTGAAGCCATGAAAATGTTTAAGAAATTGTGATGATCTTTTCACTTTGATCTTAATTTACTTTCAATTTGGCCAATTGATTTGTTAAAATATGTTAAGTTTTACAACTAAAGTGAAGATTACATCCAAAGTGTAGGATTAGTCAATATTCTTTATGCCTGGACCAAAGGGTAAAGAATATGTGTGCTCCTATTTGGCACAATATAAATTAAACTAATTCATTTTATCCATTCACTATAATTTCTTGACAAGGAGAAGGATGCTTCTTATATGTTGAATATCACAATTAAACCCTACCTTATGTCATTAGTTATTTATTAATTATTAAAATTATCTATTTATTTCAATTGCCTATTAGTGACAGATAAGTAAATTGAACGTCGTTGTTGTGATTAAAGTACTGCTTTTCTAAGGTCTTAGTCCGTAATTCTAAACTACTCCCTGTGAGATCGATATCTAGAACTCCATTAGAGTCCTATATTGCTTGAGTGATACGTATACTTGCATTGACAAATTCGACTTTAACATTATTGAATATTATATTTATGCATCTTAATCAATTTAGACACATCTATAAAGTCGTGATCAAGTCTTTGGACGCCGCTGCTGGAAATTAAATCTTTTAGTTGCCATTAAATTCTTGTATTTATCGATTTACAAAAAGTAGGTCAAGTCATTGGCATCATTGCCGGAAAGTGAGTGAGTAAAATTACGATCAGAGTAACGGACAAATTAGGATTATTAGAAAATTTTTACTTAAATTGCAACTTATTTTTATTTTTATATTTAGTTAATTATATTACTAAGTACTGATTTCAAATTCTACATATAAATTTAGACCTGAAAGTCTTATACCCTACGATTTGGAATTAGAACGCACTGTTAGAAGGATTAGAAAATCAAGAAGAGAACCTAGAAATTCTGATAAAATGGAAAACAACCTGAACAATCAAGGAATAGAGAATGAACACCAACCTAGACCCCTAAGAGATTATGCAAATCCTTACAGCAGATGAGATTCACTTATCTATCCAAAATCCTGATGTAGCTGCTAATTTTTTTGAGCTTAAACCTACTACTATCCAAATTGTACAAAACAATCAATTTGGAGGTACACCAAATGAAGAACTAAACTTACACATCGCTAGTTTTTAAGAACTATGTGCTACTTTTAAATATGACAGAGTCTTAAACGATGATGTTAGACTTAGACTTTTTCCTTTTTCACTGAGGGATAAGGCTAAGATGTGGTTAAACTCGTTAGCACTAGGATCTATTAGA
>NW_018233593.1:86094-86493 GCF_001263595.1 Phalaenopsis equestris
GAGGCTTATTCATTAATAGAAGAGATGGCTACCAACAATTTTCAATGGCCCTCTGAGTGGGTAAATCCTAAAAGAGTAGCTAGTATCCATGATTCTGATGCAATATCTATGTTAGCTTCGCAGATTGCTACAACATCAAGGAAATTAGATCATTATGGAATGAATTATTCTTCAACACCTCTTATGATGGAAGAAAATTCATCTCGGCAATTTGTGGATGTTCAACCTTCATATGAGACCTTAAATGCTATTAATAGACCCAACAACTCATATTCGAACAATTATAACCCAGGTTGGAAGAATCATCCAAATTTTAATTGGAATAACAATTCTTTTACAAATCAACAATAGGCAAACAACACATTGAACCCATTAGGAAATTCATCCATCCAAGGAAAT
>NW_018233594.1:0-360 GCF_001263595.1 Phalaenopsis equestris
GGTGGCCTCAAGGTTTGAATTGGGTTTTGATTTAAGGGAGGTGGCTTACAATTTTGGTGTTTTTTGGCCATTAGGCTGGTATACATTTATTTCCAATTAAGTATGATCTAAATTTATCAAAAGCATATACTATTGTTAATAACTCTTTTTCAATTTTGGTATAATTAATTTGAGTTTCATTAAGAGTTCTAATATCATAGTAGATAACTATGAAATTTTATCATGTTTTTGTCATAAAACAGCTCCAATAACATAATCACTAGCATCACACATTAATTCAAATGGGTTTTCCCAATTTGGTGACATAATAATTAGTGTGGTTACAAATTTTTCTTTTAATAATTTAAAAGCTTTTAAGCA
>NW_018233595.1:0-910 GCF_001263595.1 Phalaenopsis equestris
TAAGCATTGATTATCTTTGATTTAAAATATAAAACTGTATAATGCAACTCAATTGAAAATTATATGGTTTCTTATAAAGGTAGCAAATTTAAGAATCATGAAATGTTAATAGTTTGTCAAAATTGAAACTTTAATTTTATATGCCTCATAATAACCAAAATTGGATAATACAACCACTTGTTGTTTTCATAAGAGTAATATACTTGGACATTCATTTTGGACCAGAATACCTCCTCTTTAACCACTAATTTCTCATGTTTAGTCCATCATAAATGATAATGATTTGAGCAAGGTTAGAGTTTTTTCAAACCATGTTTAGCACTTAAACTTTATTTGACCATGATTCAAACAAGGTTAGCTACTTAAGATACAATAAAGTGTATTCAAATAACTTTAATATAGTAGATAAATAGTATTATAAAATAGATACATTATAGTGCAATTTAAAGTTATAATATGTTAAGTGTAACATCTATAACATAACATAATAGAGTACAATCTAATGACTCTAATAAAATAAAGAACAATCCAATAATTATAGCATAATATAATGGATTTAGGAGATATAACACAATGTATTGGAAAAAAAAAATGATCATTAAAAATATATATGTTTATAAAAGAGAAAAAATATCTATATTGAAGCAATTAAATAATTGATGAATATAAATAAATAAAACAAACTATCATGAAGATGATGGGCGCTTTCTATTAGTAACTCTATTATGGCATTTCACCCCACATCGACTCTACATATACTACATTTTTTTATTCACTTTGAAGGTCTTCTATTTTATTTATTTATTTATTTATTTATTGTAGGAGTCCACTCTTTAGCTTTAGTAATAGAGGTAGCTCTAACATTTTCTTTATCTTGAGCCTTCCAAACGTCCTCATTTAATCTAGATAT
>NW_018233596.1:0-1097 GCF_001263595.1 Phalaenopsis equestris
TGAATGATTGAAGATTGTGAATTCTCTACTTGTTTGTGAAATGATAGTTTATGAAATGTGTATATATGAATTTAGACAAAATTTGTGTTTAAAAATACTAAAAAAAGAACTTTGGAGAAAATTGAAAAGTTGAAAAATCAAAATAGTGAGTTTCGGTCCTTCAGCGTCGACAGTGCTGACATTGGCGCCGACGGGGCCTTGGACCCGAGAGCGGCGAATTAACCCTTTTAATCGCGATTTTCACCATAAACCTCCATTTTTACCCATCAAGTCACCTTCAACCTTCGGTTTTGCACCTATGGCTTAATTTTGGGAAGATTTGAGGCTATTTAGAGGCAAAAGAACTTTGAATTTTATCTTCTCTAAGTAAGAGCTATACTTTAAAGTAATTTTTTTTTTCACCAAAGATTTTTCTCACATTGACTAGATCAAAAATTTTGAAAAATTTTGGGAGATTTTGAGAAAATGCTTTGGTGAAAACTTTTACTTAGTGGATTTGAGTTTAAAGTAGTTTACATTTTTGATTTTTGGAATTTTTGGATTTATTCAGAATTTTTATCAATTTTTTTAGATTTCCTATGGTACCTAGATCGAGCAAAAGGAAAATAGAATATGTCAAAAAAAACGTTTATTAGATTTAGAGTCAGTGCTCGATTTCATAGTTTTCAAAAAAATAAAAACGTGATTCAGGACGGAAGTTTTAAAAATCCGGGAGGAGAAGTTGAATGATTGATTATCGCTCAACAATAGGAAAACTTTTGCTATTTTAGTACCAATGTGATTGTTTGGATTGTGATGGAATTTTACGCCAACCTTCCTGAGGCTTCTGATGATTTTGTTTTTGTGGGAGGAAAAAGGGTGGAGTTTACTCCAAGAAAAATTAATGATTTTTATCAATTAGAAGATGTTTATAGATGTCAGTATCTTTCATTTTCTGCTACGGATCAAGCCTTAGATGAAGTTATTTCTTTTCTAACTAGTGAGAAAGGGACTTGGAAAATAAAAAAAGGAGTTAAAGTTAACTTTCCCTTTTCTATGTTAAATGTAATGTCTAAGGCTTGTCATTATTTTATTTCTAGAAGGATGATTGAAATGAA
>NW_018233597.1:0-1037 GCF_001263595.1 Phalaenopsis equestris
TATCATAACTTATGGGGGAAGTCATTTTAGAAATGCCATAATGGATAAATTATCAAAAAAAATATCATATAAATCATAGAATTGCTACTGCTTATCATCTTCAGGCAAGTGGTTTAGTTGAATTATCCAATTAAGAAATTAAAAGAATTATGAAAAAAACTGTAAATAAAAAAAATGGATTGGTCCGTCAAACTTGATTATGCTTTGTGGGCTTATAGGCTGCATACAGAACTTTTATAGGAATGTCCCCATATAGGCTAATATTTGGAAAGCTTGTCACTTACCAGTTTAACTTGAGCATAAAGCATATTGGGTGATTAAAGAGTTCAATTATAACTTGAAAGATGCTGGTGAGAAAAGATTATTGCAATTAAATGAGCTTGAAGAGATAAGAAATGAATCTTATGAAAGTGCTAAGATTTACAAAGAAAGGATGAAGAAGTGGCATGATCAAAGGATTCTTACTAAAACTTTTCAGCCGGGGAAAGAAGTTTTGTTATATAATGCAAGGTTAAGATTATTTCCAGGCAAACTTAAGTCCAGGTGGATGGGCCTATTTGTTATGCTGTGGATATTAAAGATCCTAAGACTGATTAAGTGTTTAAAGTGAATGGTCATAGATTGAAACCTTATTTTGTAAGGGATCAACATAAATTTAACAAAGGAATGATGTTGGGTCAACCATAATAAGAACTGGTTACATCAGGCTGACGATGTTAAACCAAGCGTTTTGTGAGAGACAACCCATAGCTATTAATGTGTTTTTGCTTTGATTGTTGTTTGTGTGTGATTAAGAAAATTGGGGTAGTACTTTTGAGATTATTATGTGTTAGTATTGATTTTAAGACTTTATTTAGTAACCTAAACATGTTAGAATGAGAATTTGGACTTTAAGTTGACTGGTGCAAAATCGTACGCTGGCACTTAAGCGCTAATATTCGTCGCTTAAGCGGGGCAGTTAAAAAACATGTGTTAAATTAAAATTCTAGAATGTTTAACCGTCAATTGGTTTGTAAAAACGTGCCAAGGCAGTTCCA
>NW_018233598.1:0-471 GCF_001263595.1 Phalaenopsis equestris
TGATTTCTCTTCAAACTCACAAAAAGATATAATATAATTTTTAAGCTTAGTAGTTTTGATGGTGGGAAATATTTAGATAAGAATTTTTGTGATAAGTCTCCCCAAGTTCTGATATATCTAGGCTCTAACAAGTTTAACCAAATCTTAGCTTTATACATTAGTGAAAAAGAAAAAATTCTAAGTCTTACGGCATCATTAGACACTCTATCATATTTAAATGTAGCACATAATTCTAGAAAACTAGCAAGGTGTAAGTTAGGATCTACAGTCGGTGTTCCCCCAAACTTATCATTCTGTACTATTTGGAAAATAACAGGTTTAAGCTCAAAAGAATTAGCAGCTACATAAGAGTTTCATATACTCAAATGAATTTCATCTACTATAAGATTGGTATAATCTCTTAAAGGTCTTTTATGATGTTCATTTTAATTTCTAGAATAGATCAAGTTGCAAGCCATTTTGTTCAAATTA
>NW_018233599.1:0-291 GCF_001263595.1 Phalaenopsis equestris
AAGTCCTACGGGCGGCTTATACCTGGTGCGACCACTAATTTTTATGAGAGAAGTCTCGCCTTTCTCTTACATTGCCCTTCGTCGATCAGCCCTACGCAGGGTCCGAAGGCTACTACTCCCGCTCGTCGAGAGTATGGTTGAACCCGTCCGTCCTTACGAATGTGGAACGCGTGTTTGTGCCACTCGCTTTGAGTGGATGCAGTTGAAATCCTCTTATGGAGGTAGTTTATCTTAAAGGCTATACATTCACATGGGAGAGATATCGGCGATCCGACCCCACCCTTTTCTTCC
>NW_018233600.1:0-1430 GCF_001263595.1 Phalaenopsis equestris
GAGGAGTGGGAGATCAAGCATGATAGAGAGAGGTACAAGTGGAAGAAAAAGTCAAAACAATTAAGAGATAGAGAAAGATAGCAAGGAAGAGAGGGAGGAGCGAGCAAAGGAAAGAGAGTGAGAGGAGCAAGAGATAATAATAGGGAAGTGAGGGTGAGAGAATGGCATTATGAGTAAGAAAGGGAGTTACAGAAAGACTGAGAGAGAGTGAGAATAAGAAAGATATGAGAGAGGAAAGATAGCGAGAGAAGATATAGTAAGAGGGAGTGAGATAGGGAGGGGGAGGAAGAGCGAGGAAGAGTAAATGATGAAGGGAGAGATAGTAAGAGAATAAAGAAGGATATAGAGAGCAAGAGAGATGAAGAGAGGTAGAACAAAACTGAGAGAAGAGAGAACGACATAAGAGAGTGAGAAAGAGAGAGAGTAATGAAGAGAGAGAACAAAAGAGCATTTAAAGGATACAAAAAAGAGAGAGGGACAGAGTGAGAGAGGGAGGAGAAGAAGAGAGGGAGGGAGAGAAGGATGGAGGGAGATATGGAGAGAGAAAGAGAGAAAAAAGAGACAATGTGGCAAAAGAAGCTTGCGAGGGAGAGAAGCGAGGGGTAGAATGAGTGGGGCAGATAGGAAAGGAGAGGGATAAAGGGAGAGACATATGGTGGGAAAGATGAGAAGAGAGAAGCAAAAGGGAATAGAGAGGAGAAATGGACTGTGTGAGGAAGAAAGACAGTGAGTGATAGAAAATAAGAGAGGAAGCCAATGAGAGAGGAAGATAGAGGGAGAACAAGTGAGAGAGAGATAAAGGGAGATAGAGATTGCAATAGAGAGTCAGAGAAAGAACTTGATAGAGGTAGGAGCGATAAAAAGAGAAGGAGAGAGAGAGGGGGTGATAGAAAAAGAAAGACTGAGGAAGGAAGGGCAAGAGAGATTGATTGAGAGATAAACAAGAGGGTGTGAGAGATATAGAGTTTTCAATAGAATGAGAGGGAAAGTAAGAAGGAGAGCGAGGGAAAAAGATGAATAGAAAAGAGAGATAGAGTAAGAGAGAAGGAAAGGAGGGAAGGAGGGAGAGAGAAAGAGAAAGCAACAAATAGGAAGATATGGGGAGAGTCATAAAGAGGGAGATAGAGGTAGGGATGACGAGGGAGAGAGGAGGCCTAACAATGGTAGAGAGATAAAGTGGGAGTGAGAATGGGAGTGGCAAAGAAAATAAGTGCAATAGAAACGTGAAAAGATTAATAGAGCGTGCAAAGGATGTAGAGCAATAGAAAAATATTAAGGGAGGGAATAAAGATATTGTAAGAGAGAGAGAAAAGGAGGGAAGGAGGGAGGGAGGGAGGATAGAAATAAAAAGTACGAGCTAGAGAGAAGGACGAAATGAGAGAGGAAAGAGGATTAAGAGAGAGTGCAAAGGATGTAGAGCAATAGAAAAA
>NW_018233600.1:3989-5170 GCF_001263595.1 Phalaenopsis equestris
AAAAAGGGGGGGGGGAGGGGGGGGGGGATGGAGATAGAGAGCTAGGAGTGGGACAAAGAAGTGTGAGAAAAGGAGAACGAAAAGAGAGAGAAAGAGAAAAAAGTACGAAAGAGATAAAGAAAAGCAAAAGAAGATATGGAGTAGAAGATAGAGTGAGTAAAAAGAAGAGAGTAAGAGAAAGGAAGAAAAAATCAAAGAGAGAGGGTGTGTGATATTGGAGAAGAGTGAGAGGAAGGAGCGAGAGAATAAAGAGAGTATAGAAAAAGAGAGATCTCACTAGAGTGAGAAATAAATATAGAGATATTGAGGGAGAAAGGAAAAGAGAGGAAAGATATAGAGAGAGAGAGCAAGAGAGTGAGAGGAAGCAAGAGTGAGAGAGAATGAGAATGGGATAGTGGGAGGGAGAGCGTAAGTGTGAGAGAGAGGGAGAGAGTGAAAGGGATTGAGAGCAAGATAGGCCAAGAGAGGGAGAGACAGAGAAAGGGATTGAGAGCAAGATATGGCAAGAGAGAATGAAATAAAAGAGAGTAAGATAAATGTGTGAGCAGAGAGGGACAAAAGAGGGAGCTAGATAGAGGCAATGAGATTGAGATAAGTGGGAGAGGGAGAGAATGGGGGACAGGAAAGGGAGAGAGAGTGGAAGGGAGAGAGAAAGAAGAGAGAGACAAGTGAGGAAGCAAGAGAGAGAGAGAAGGAAGGAGGGAGAGAGGGAGATGTAAGGTGAGATATAAGGAGAGAAATAGATGAAATTGAACGTGGATAGAGGGAGAGCAAGGCAAAGAAGTAGGGAATGGAAGAGAGAGGGATGAAGATCGATAGAGAGAGCAAAAGAAAGCAGAAGTGAGAGAGTGAGGGAGGGAGCGAGCTGTAGTGAGATAAAAAGAGAGTGATTGAGAGAGTGAGGGAGAGGGCATGAAAGGGGAAGAGAGAGAGAGAATAAAGATAGAGATTAAAGAGCTTAAGAGAGGGAGGAAGGGAGAAATAAATAACAAGAGAATAGAGCAAACAAAAGATTGGAAGGGAGATAGATTAAGAGATACTGTGAGAGAGAGAGAGAGGAAAAAATTAGAGAAAGTTTTAGAAATAATAAAGAGAAGGTGAGAATTAGAAAGAGAAGGTGAGAATTAGGTTGAGGGAGCATGAGATAGAGAGAGATTGATAGTGGAAGCTATTGTGTGAAG
>NW_018233601.1:0-527 GCF_001263595.1 Phalaenopsis equestris
CAAAAAATTTTCTAAATTATTTAAACATAATTCAATTGAAATCCCAAATACAGAGAAATTATCCATAAATACTTCCATTCCATGTTCAATTAAATTACTAAAAAATTAACATCATATATCTTTAAAATGTCATAGGTGCATTGCATAGTCTAAAAGACATTCTACAAAAATCAAATGTTCTATAAGGGCTTGTAAATGTTTTTTTCTCTAATCCTTAAGAGCAATTGGAATTTAATGGTACCTAGTATATCCATCTAAAAAGCAGTAATACTTGTTTCCAGCCAATCTATCCCATATTTGGTCTAGAAAGGGTAAAGGAAAGTGATCTAGAAAAGTGATCTTTCGTGGAGGTCATGTTTAATTTTCTATAGTTTATACAAATTTACCAACTAGTAACTTTTCTTATTGGAATTAATTCATTTTTCTCATTTACTTCAATGGTCACTCCTTTCTTTAGAACAGAGTGAATTTGACTCACCTAAGCACTGTCTAAAATAGGATATATAATTTCAGCTTCTAACCATTTT
>NW_018233602.1:0-448 GCF_001263595.1 Phalaenopsis equestris
CTTAACTTGTGGGTTAGGATTATAGTTAAATCCAAGAGGATAACATGGTCGATAACTAGGATTTTCTTGGTTGTTCAAATTTTCGGAGGGATTCACCAAATTGTTATAATTATTCCAACTAAAATTAGGGTGATTTTTCTATCAAGGATTATAAAAGTTAGAATAGGGATTGTTATTTTGATTATTTATAATATTTAAAATTTCATAAGATGATTGAGTATCAATGATCTGTCCTAGTGAATTTTCCTCTGATACTGGGGGTATTTGAGAATAGTTCACTCCTATTTGTTCAATCTTTTTTGAAATAGTAACAATTTGAGATGCTAAAATAGACAATGCACCAGAAACATGAATACTAGCTACTCTCTTAGATTTTACCCTTTGAGAGTGCCATTGAAATTGTTAGTAGTCAATTATTCAATTAAAGAATATGCTTCATCAAAAGGTT
>NW_018233603.1:0-787 GCF_001263595.1 Phalaenopsis equestris
ATAATTGCGGTCAGCTCACGAAACCTTCTTGGCCGACCTTTTAAATTTATTGGGCTCTTCTGATAGGATATTGAAAGGCATTTTTATTGTTATTATATAAATGATAAATGGAATATGTTGCTTGTGGAGTTAATATAAAAAAAATATTAAAATATTTTTTATGGCATAGACACTTTTATTTTGTTGATATTTTTCACGATTATTCATTACACACAGATAATAGAAAAGAAGTTGGAGAAGACATGAATTTTTTTGTGGAAAAATCTGAAAGGGAAAAAATCACAGGATCTTGCTCAATCACACTAATCTACTATAAGTGTATATTTATTTCCCGATAACTAGGATAATCATATTATTATTTTACACAAGAAATAACACTTGTTAATGTACAATATGTCATTTTTTTGACTATAATGGTCATAAGCAGTGATTGTCAGTGACCGGTCGTTTGTGGGAGTAGGTGGTGACAGCTTGTGGTAGTTGACGGTGATCGACGGTTATGAAGACCAGAAGTTATCGTCGGATCTTATAAATAAATATTATCTGTTTCAGCCTTATTTGAGATAAGTTGTTCGAAAGTAGGTGTTGTCGGCGACCAGTAGTCTGTGGATGCAACAGGCGGTGGTCAATAGTGACCGACGGGCAGTGGCTGATGGTGGTCAGCGGCTACAGAGGCCAAAAGTTATTGTCAGGTCTCTTCTTTCCAAAATAGACTTTAGAATTCATTTTGTTCTTGTTATTTTGACCCCCAGTTAATGAACTAAAGTAAAAGGGAACTTTTGTAATG
>NW_018233604.1:0-3338 GCF_001263595.1 Phalaenopsis equestris
AGGTGAAGATATTTCTTATAAGGGTCTGGATATTCACAAGGTGGAGATTTTCTCTTAAGGGGCAGGATATTCGCAAGACGGAGATTTTTCTCCTAAGCGATTGAATATTCGCAAGTTAAGAGGCAGGATATTCGCAAGGTGGAGATTTTTCTCCTTAAAGGATTGGATATTCGTAAGGTGGAGATTTTCTCCTAAAAGGGCTGAATATTCACTAAGGTGGAGATTTGTTTGGTAGACACATATACTGGGTGATGCATATCTCCTAGGGTGCTGGATATTCGCTAAGGTGGAGAATTGTTAGGTATGACTCATATCTAGGGAGTTGGAGTTTCTTGGTGAAGAGGTGTGTCTCCTGGTGAAAATGAGAGTCTCTTGGAATAAATGGGGTTGGGGGGAGCGAGGGCGTGATTGTAATTTTATCTGGGGTTTGTATATGTCTATATATATGTGTAACCCTATGAGATGTATTTAAACTTCTCTGAAATAGTGAAACCGCCGCTCGCTCCCGAGGACGTAGGCAATTCTTTGCCGAACTTCGTTAAATCTCTGTGTTCTTCTTCTAGTTTGTGTCAATTCCTATTTTATTCCGCTAAATTTCACAACAATTTCCTCATATTGTTTGTAATCCTAGATCTTTGAGAGAGCTGAATATTGTATTATGTATTTTTTTCTGAATATTGAAAAGGAAGTCGCCGCTCTGCTCCCGATGATGTAGTCATCTTTGTCGAACCTCGTTAAATCTCAGTGTTCTTCTGGATTTGTGTCGATTCTTTTTTTTCTTCGCTCTAATCCTTCAACACATTCTCTATTTCATCTCCATTCATAAAAAAACCTTTTTTATTTTTTCATTCTTCTCCCGTAACAAGCTCATACATAAAGGGTGCGAGACAACTCACAATTCAAAATCCAACATATATCATTTCTCAACTTCACAAATTGCAAAATTACATAAACAAAACTTGTTACTTCTGCAACTATAAAACAATATTACAAATTGAATAATTTTCTAGCTGCTTGTGCCTGCAATTCGCTGAACCCCACACTTAATTGGAGAATGAGAGGCATGTGCATGCATGAAGAATTATTTACCTTATAGTCTCTCCTTTTCATGCTCTAAAGCAGCATGTGTAATCTTATGATTATTTTTACATGCCTTTCACTTATTCTCCATAGTGATTTCTTCATGCATTCCCTTAAAAACTAAAGCCAACTCCCAAACTTTGTTCTATGAAGAACTGCCATTTGGCTCAATAAGCTGCCATGTTTGTTTATTAGTAAAGCACTGTAATTAATCACTTTAACCACAGCTTTTAATTAGAAAATTAATTAAGGCAAGTTGGGGGTGTGGATGCTGGTGATTTCAATGCGGTTCCAGTGGTCGGCAAGCGGATGAAACAAAACCAAAGCAGGAGAGGTGGAGTTGCTTTTAAGTGCAGTACAGCTTCGTGATAATAAAATAATGGTGAAGGTTGAAGAAAGCTAGATAGGGAGGAAGGGATTGGCCATGCGTGAAAAGGGAGGACATGGAAAGATACAAATGATGGGATGGTAACTAACTGCCACCGAACCTGGCTAAGAGGAGCTTCGTTGTGGGTTCCTAATTGCTTCAAATTAAAATTTGGGGGAACATTTGGATGACAGTTAAAAAATATGTAAGGTGGGGGGGACAATTTCTTTGTCGGACAACGGTGACGATTCGGTTGATCGTCGCCAATTTCAGGACGCGCGGACAGTGGATGTAATAATTTCTCAAAAGATGGACCTAAAAGAATGTGTTTCTAAATCATACTTATTTATTTATTTTCTAGCTTTCATTGCATCTGAGAATAACTAGTATGCCTAGCATATTAATATGTTAGAAATATTTGACTCAAAAATTAAGTTAACATGTTGGGAATGTTTAATTTTGTTTGGTGTGAAGGTGCTGAGTAGAAATGGATGAATTTTGAGTTTTTAGATGTTTGATATATGAACAAAAAATATAAAGTATTTTATTTTGTGGAATTTAGAATACCTCATAAGCTTTTTATTTATGGGTTTTAAATTTATCAAAATTGAATGAATTTGATAATCTTCACAACGTAGGACTCTCTTCCTTTGTTTTTGTGTACTCCACAAAGATTACCAGCTAACTTGCCTCGCATGTTTCCTTTGATACAACAATTGGCTACTAGCTTGCTTCATTAATGGTACCTTATCATTTTAGCTTTATCTCCCATTCCTCTTCGGCTCTAAATCCTGCATGCTTTATCATTGAAATATTATTTATAATATTTACTTTAAAATCTGATTAGTATGTAAAAATAATTGCTTTGAATAATCATTCAACCAACAAAGAATTCAAAGCAATCAAAATACATATATATTTTTATCATTCATATGTATCTAAATGCTTGCAACTAATGTAAAATTATACAAACATATAATTTCCAGAAAATCGATTTAAGATGTGGCTTGGTGGCACACCATTTCTCATTAGTGGAATGTTTGTGTATTTGTAAGATAAAATTATACAAACATATACAAACATATAATTTCTCATTAGTGGAATGTTTGTGTATTTGTAAGAAATGTTGGAATACTTCTGTGTTTTCTTAATCCTCATTTAAACGTCTCTTTAATCAGCTCTACAGGGGTCGGTCAGGATTAGCCTTAACCATGCATAGTTAGGATTTTGGCTAAATTTGGTTGATCTTATCCCATTTAAAAATTCCCAAAAATTCTGGAATTGATTTACAACCATTGTAGATTAATTTGTACCACTTAAAATTATCCTTGATTAGCCCCAAAATCCAAAATCAAAACCCTAGTTGTTTTATGTTCTTTTTTTTGGTTTCTTTCCTATTACTTTGAAAATTGAAAACAAAATCAAGAGACTTTAAAAAAAAGAGAGAGCTTATTAGTTAATATTTTCAAGGGTCATGTAGACCGTTTAGGTCTTTGTTATTTGTTTGATTTCATTGTAATGATGAATATTATTCGTGAAACTCTTTTTGATATGATGTTTTTATAATTTAGTTATTTATGTGTACACATTTTCTTGGTATGAAAAACATCATTAAGTTGGAACTAGAATAAACATGGGGTATATTCATTAATGAATATGGATATGTGTATAAGAATATAATCACTGTGATATATGAAGGATAATACTCAATTTTAGAGAATTTATCGTCATGATTCGTGAGTTTATTTCTTAATATGAGATATTATTTGAGCAAAGTGGGTGCACTTTAGTTCTTGTAAATTAAATTTTTGTTATGGGAAATTAATTATTTAATTATATATTAGTTAACTGTTGCGAATATGAAAACTGATCCACTGCTCAAATTGACATT
>NW_018233605.1:0-568 GCF_001263595.1 Phalaenopsis equestris
ATATATACCATTTTCTGTCAGTAGAACAAGGAATTTTTATAATCATTAATCATAGTGAATTTTCGCAACTGGGATGGGTCCTGTGATTTTTCCCTTTATGGGTTTTCCACATAAAAATTTCTGAAGTCGTCACTGATTGTTTCTCTTTCAACTGTGTGTCGGTTGAATTTTCGCACAACACTAAAATGATAATCTGTTACTCTACTATGACGAGTTTTGTAGCACGCTTCAATAACCCCCAATTTTTAAACACACCTCAAAATCGCATATTTGTGATCCCAAAGTCTCTATTGATTACAAATTATTATAAAAAAGTTGGTAGCCTTCATTGAAACTTGGAGACCACAAAGATTTCTAAAAAGGCACAGCCCAAAAAAGTAGCATAACACCCTAAGTTATAAAGCCAAGCAGTTCAAGCTGAAAAACAACAGCTTGAAGCAAGCTCTGTATCAATCTAAATGACAGAAGAACATTCAACTTGAAAGAATTGTTTAGAGGATATTTATCACTAACTTTTCGTGTAAAAAATAGATGAATTATCAACCGATAAACTTGATTTTCCACCTTT
>NW_018233606.1:0-823 GCF_001263595.1 Phalaenopsis equestris
GTATAAGACTTGAGAAAATCTTAAGCTTATACATAAAATATAGTAAGTTAAATTATCTTAATAAAAATTTTTAAGTGGAGGTAATAAAAGAACTTTCAATACATAAAATTTGGAAGACTTACAATATTTCTGAATTAGATAGGAACTCGTATTTTCATCTTTTTTAACATTAAAAAATTCTAAACTTTCAGTTGGTCTCATTTACTGAATATTTTTTTCTAAATTGGACTACTAAATTTCTAAATTTAAATTTTTGTAACTCCTAAATAAACTCATATACATATCATACATATTTAGTTTTTAAAGATTGAAGTATCACTTGAGGGCAAGTAACATTTTAAGTTTGGGGGATTTTCATACTCCTAAAATATATAGTTTTTTTAGACACATTTTATACCTATTTTTGATATGTTGCGCTTTAATGGAAGGTATTTTTGTGTTTTTCTGTCAGGTACAGGTAAAAAAGTGAAAAATACTTAAAAGAGTGAAATAGGATCAAATTTGGAGCAAATAGGTGAAAAATGTGCAAAAGTGATTTGGCGACTAAGCGCCAGACGCGCTAGGTAAACAGAGAAGGCCGCACCTAAGCGCCAGAGGCGCCGCACTTCAGCGCCAGTGGTAGTTATTGGATGAGTAAATTCAGTTTTTGCAAAATTTGAAGAGGTTTTTGAGGCACCTCTTGGCTTAATAGGTGGTTACAACCACCATGGATTAAAATCCAATATATATAAATTAAATGTTAAATTCTTATTTTTCTTCAGGCTCAATTTTTTTATTTTTTTGTGAAGTAAGAAAATATAAGTGAAAAATATAATCAGAATTA
>NW_018233607.1:0-1265 GCF_001263595.1 Phalaenopsis equestris
TTCGGCTCAGAATATGTTTTTTCCATGAGAAGGCCGGTTCGACCTCTATCTCTCAAATCGAAGATGTAGTCGAGGATGCGTCTTTCATCAGTTTCAGAGAAAACCCTGGTATATAGCTCCAGGCCTTCCAATATGTTAATAAACTTTCCTTGAACCTCTTCATAGAACTCAAATTCTCTTTTGTTTACCTTGCTTATTTTGTAATATTCCACCATACCGGGAGCTGGTAGCTGTCTAGGACGTTCCTTCCTCCGGGCCTCGGCGGGGATCCCAACCCGTGCCGGCCTCGAATTCTCTTTTGTTTACCTCGCTTATTTTGTAGTATTCTACCATTCCGGGAATTGGCAGTTTCTTGGGGCGTTCCTTCCTCCGAGCCTCGGCGGGAATCCAAACTGGTGCTGGTCGATCTGGAATATGAGATTCAGCCTCAAGCGGAATGTATGATCATGGGCTCCGCGGTGCGCATTGATCCTTCCCCAGTGAGACATACGACTCGTTTACCACAAAATCTGGAGTCTGAGACTTGTTGGTGCTGAATGTGTATCCTTCTAAGGTATTGAAACACTGTAGATGTAAAACGTTGCAGTCCAGGCATTCTACAAATGAGTCCGTGACTGATGTCCTGGCTGGTATCTCAACGTTGCATGTTGGGCAACCTCTGCACAAGATATCTGGGACCGGGGGTACATCTGATCCTGTCAGAAATCCTAATTCTTCATCTGTAGTGGGCAGGCTGGCAGAAGTCTCTCTCAGATCTGGATTGTAGATATGACCCTCAGGAATGGGGGTAAGAAAACCTCTTATGTTTATTTGACGCTTGCGCTCCTGTCTCAGAAAAGCTCTCTGTTTCTTTCGGCTTGCATTTCTTCGTTGCGTTCTGCGGAGTGGAGTATCTGGTAGTTGTTCACTGTGGGTAGCTATTAAGCCCCTTGTTGGAGTAGCTATCATGGAGGGCAGTCAGCTGGGCCCCTCCATCGGATCTTGTTCTGCTATCACGTTTTTACCCTTACGTGACACATCGTATTGAGTGGTCACCCTAAACAGTGAAGGTAGTCCATTCTTTTCTTCATTGGTGACTACGCCCATTAGAGGGACATCGTAGTCCATATCAATCTGGTTGAAATCCATGTCGAAATCTATGACACCTCCTTGTGGTGTCATCTCTTCATTCAGTGCAAGGTTCCAGCCGTCCTGAAAGGCAAAGATCAGCCTCTATCCTGACATTCTTTCTGCAGACGACAGAAAGAAACGTCAGTGGGGCGACG
>NW_018233607.1:1293-2288 GCF_001263595.1 Phalaenopsis equestris
TAAAGTAAATTTTAATTTGTTTTGGTGAAAGGGATTACTCATTTTATGTGTGAGTTTTGTTTTAATTTAATGAAATTTTTAAATCCAAAAGTAGAAAAGAGAACGCGTAAAGTTCAAAAATTTTCTAAAAATTTTTATTTTATATGAGATTAATTACAAAATTTGGACCCGGTCATAGACATATGGCCATATAGATAACCCTAAAATAATCAAGGTTTCAAAGTTTTAAAGAAAGCAGAAGCAAGCAGAAGCAAGCAGAGGTAAGTGGCATTAAGCAGCATCAGGTCGCGTAATAGGTTTTCTGGTATCGTCCATTTATCGGTAACATGGGTCTTTCACCCCGGAATTCCACTAACTGGTAGGCTCCCCCTGTATAAACCTTCTCAATGACAAATGGTCCCTCCCAAGTTGGCTCAAATTTGCCACCTATTTTGCGGTGAGCAAGAATAGGTCTTTTAAGCATGAGTACGAGGTCACCAATTTTGAATGTCCTTGGGCGGACCAATTTGTCATGGGCTTGTACCATCTTTGCCTGGTAGAGCTCCAAATGTTGTTGTGCTTCCAATCATTTTTCCTCGAGACTCTCCAGTTCTTCAAGCCTGAGTTTTGTGCTTTTTTCCTTTGTGAGTTGGTTGGCAACGGCGACTCTGAGAGATGGTGTCTGGATTTTTAGTAGTAACACGGCCTCGGTCCCGTACATAAGCATATAAGGTGTACACTGAGTGAGAGTCCTGAAAGTCGTCCGGTAGGTCCACAAGGCTTCTAATAGTTTGTTATGCCAATCCCTTTTATTTTCATCCCATGTCTTCTGACAAAATTGTTGATCTTTGTGCTTTTGAAAGCAGTCCCATTGTCAGAGATTATTCTTCGCGGTACTCCGAAAAGGTAGACAATTTCGCTTTTGAAAAATTGAAAAACGTGCTGTGCCGTAACCTCACGTAACAGTACTACCTCTGCCCGTTTGGAGAAGTAATCTGTAACGGCAAGTATGAATC
>NW_018233608.1:0-1324 GCF_001263595.1 Phalaenopsis equestris
AAGAATTTGATTTTGTGGTAGTAGATAGGAAGGGACTTGATAATCCAATAGCGGATCATTTATCTAGGCTAAACTAGAAAATTTCATTTAATTTTGAAAATGAAATTAACAAAAATATTCCTGATGAACATTTGTACACTGATAATGAATGGCATGTTCCCTGGTATTCAAATATAGTGAACTGTATTGTTAGTGACCTTTTACCCTATGGATCAACAACACAACAACATAACAAAATTATTTAAAATGCAAAATTCTACTTTTAGGATGACCCATATTTATTTAAGCAATGTACAAATCAATTTATTCGAAGATGTGTACAATATGAAGAAACTAAAAAGATTATTATAAATGTCATTATTATGAATTTAGGGGGAATTTTAGAATTAGTAGAACAACGAATAAAATTTTACAATATGGAATTTATTAGCCTGCATATATAAAAACATGTGATTGATGTCAGCAAGTAGGAAATATATAAAAAAGGAATGAGAAGTCCCTAAATTTTACATTGGAAGTTGAAATATTTGATGTATGGTGACTGAATTTTATGTGACCATTAGTTCCATATTTTGGAAATTTATATATATTAATTTATTAGACTATTTTTCCAAATGGATCAAAGTAATTGGTTTACCTTGATTTGATGTTTAGAGTGTTTAAATTTTTAAATGAAAAATAGTTTTACAAGATATAGAATGCATATAGTAATCATTACAGATGGGGATCTCATTTTAGGAATAAAAGAATTGAAAAATTTGTTGAAAAATATGATATAAAACATAAGATCTCCACTGCTTTTAATCTCCAAACTATTGGTCCAGCAGAATTATCTAATCTTGAAATTAAAAGAATCTTGGAAAAAACTATAAATCCTAACAAAATGGATTGGTCAGTTAGATTAGATACTGCATTATGGGTTTACAGAACAGCTTATAAATCTCTTATAGGAATGTCTCCATATAGACTTTAAAGAATTTATTGGGCTATTAAAGAATTTAATTTTAATTTGAAAGATGTTGGTGAGAAAATTATTGGAACTAAATGAACTCAGAGAAAATAGAAATTAATCTTATGACAATACTATGATTTACAAGGAAAAAATTAAAAATTGGCATGATTAAAAGATAATAAGGAAGGAAATTATTTTTGTTGTATAAGAAGTTTTGTTATGCAACTCAACATTGAAATTATTTCCTGAAAAACTTAAGTCCAGGTGGTTTGGGTCATTTACTGTTAAAAAAGTCTTCCCATTAGAAGTTGTGAATATTGAAGACCCAAAAACTAGAAAAACATTTAAATTTAATGGTCATAGATTAAAACC
>NW_018233609.1:0-993 GCF_001263595.1 Phalaenopsis equestris
TGTCTTGGTGTCTCTTCAAAATGTATCCACATTTACTGAATCTTCCACAAGTTTCCTCCTTTCAAAAACCAATTGAATGTATTTTGTGTCTATTAACCATATCGCACATTTTTACCAGAAGTTTCTTCAAACACCTCTTCAAAAATGTGTCCAAATTCATTAAATCATCAAGCAACTTCCTCTGGCGCTTATGCGCAAGGTATGTGGCGGTTAGGTGTGGCCTTCTTGATTTTCCTGGCGTTTAAGCGCGAGTTCTGGGTGCTTAGGTACCACAGTTCTTTTGTGCACCTTCTTCATTTTTGCTCTAAATTTGAACTTTTTTCACCCCTTTTAGCAATTTTCATCCATTAGATTGTGTCTGAAGGAAAAACACACAAATACCTTCCATTAAAGTGCAATATACTCAACAAAAGGTATAAAAATGTGTACATAAATATTATATATTTTAGGTGTATAAAAATCCTCCAAACTTAAAATGTTACTTGCCCTCAAGTGACACTCCAATATTTCAAAACAAAAATAAGTAAATTATGTAAATGAGTTTCCTTAGGATATTCTAAAATTTTGATCTAGAAATATAGTAGCCCAATTTAGAAAAAGCTTTAGTACATGAGACCAACTTAAAGTTCAGAAATCTTTAATGTAAAGAAGCTTGAAAATATGAGTTTCTATCTAGTTCATAAATATTTGTAAATTCTCTAAATATAGAGTTTGGGCATTCTATCTTTTCCACTTAATTTTTTTTATTAAGAATAATTATACTTATTATAATATACCCTTAAGCTTAAGAGTTTCTCAAGTCTTATACTTTAAAAAGATCAGATGTGCAACCAATTTTTTATTAGGCACTAATCCTCAAGCTTCTCCACCCTATTTTAACTTTCTTTTCTTTTTCATTTTTTTTTCTTTTCCTTTTCTTTTTCTTTTTCCTTCTTTTTTCTTTTTCATGTGAGGATTACAATATCTTGATAGGCCCGATTTCGAATTCCACTC
>NW_018233610.1:0-840 GCF_001263595.1 Phalaenopsis equestris
TTTGAAAAGCAAAAGTTCCAAAAGGACTAGTAATTTTTTTTTTTGATCCTCAGGAGCAAAAGGAATTTGATGGTAACCGGTATATCCATCTAAAAAAAACTATTTGTACACAGCAAGTCTATCTACTATATGGTCTAAAATAGGTAAAGGGAGGTGATCTTTTTTGGTGGCAGTGTTTAATTTTCTATAATCAATGCAAATACGCCACCTAGTAACTTGTCTGATAGGTATTAATTCAATATTTTCTTTTATTTCAACAGTCACTCCTCCTTTCTTAGGAAGGTGCACAATGAATTGGACTTACCCATGCACTATCTGAAATAGGATATATAATTCCAGTGTCTAACCATTTCAAAATTTCCTTAATTACTACTTCTTTCATTATAGGGTTTAATCTCCTTTGCGGATCACTCTTGGTTTATATTGTTCATCTAATATAATTCTGTGCATATAGATTGAGAGATTGATTCCTTTAATATCCGCTAAGATCCAACCAAAAGTTTTCTTATATCTTTTCAATGTATCTAACAGTTTTTGTTCTTGTAAATCATTTAAATCTAAAGATACAATAACAAGTAATGTAAATGAGTCTCCTAAATACACATACTTCAAGTGGTTAGGTAATGTCTTCAACTCAAGTTCAGGTGGTTTTATAATTGATGGAAATAGATTCATATCAGCATTTTCTGTAATATCTAACATCTCAAATCTTTCCTGAACATAATCTAATTCTTCATTTTCTAATTCGTCCAGAATAATTTCATCACTCTCTTCAAATTGTTCTTCCTATTCAAAATGTTCTTTAAAATGTTCCTTAAATAGATGTTCACTAATTTCCAT
>NW_018233611.1:0-481 GCF_001263595.1 Phalaenopsis equestris
CGAGGATGTAGGCATCTTTGCCGAACCTCGTAAATTTCTGTGTATTCTTTTGAATTTGTGTCGAGTCTTATTTTTCTTTGCCCTAATTTCTCAACAAATAATAATAATAGTTAATTTAAAATAACTATTATTTTTACCTTAAATAATATATGCCAAGACGAAAGCCAAATAATATTTTGCTAAAATTTATAAATTTTGACCTATGAAATAAGTAATATTTTATTTTATATTTATATCGCCTCTTTATTTATACAAATTTATTAATTTAAGAACTAATAAAATTAATATGAGTTTAATTTTATCAGTTTCACAAAAATAAAACGCATCTAAGATATATATATGTATATATATTTGTGTCTGTGCGCTCGCGCGAGCCCTTACTGGCTGGGAGCGGCGCTTTGTCATAAGTCGGAGGATTCAATAGCACACGGACTGGAAAGAGGGGTCTGCCCCTCGGTCAGTCCAACCTATAGGAGTTGAT
>NW_018233612.1:0-2395 GCF_001263595.1 Phalaenopsis equestris
AAAATTTGAACTCCCAACTCTTTGACTTAATAAGAGCCTCAAAACATGGATAATAGAAGAAATACTAGGGAATTTACATGCATTCCAACCAATTCTTATGTATTTACATATCTAAACATCTAACTCTACTTTTTACGTTTATGTCTGTAATATTACGCATCACGTAAAACATACGACTATTTTAACTTTGAAAGAGTAAAATATACATTTTCACGAAGAGATAAGATGGTATATATGTAAAAATAAGGTTATCTGTCGAATATGTAAATACATAAAAATTAACTGGTATGTATGCAAATCTTCCTTGGACAAGTCACATTCATGCATAAAAAGACCTCTTCCATTATGTATTTGAAGCCAAGAAGAATGGTTCAATGGTAGGTATAATTGAACAACCCATTAAATTGGGCTTTGTGGGGCCAACTCCTTTTTTGTTTTACTCCCCATCACTTTTCAAATAATATAGCAAGAAAACATTGGTCATTCATATATTCTATCACTCCGGCCTCTAATATTTGGAATCAATAAACTTGATTTAGTTTCTCAATTATTATTATTATTTATAAAATAAAATATATCATTGACAAGATCTTCCATGGATCTAATGGTTCAGAGCGAGGCATGCATCGCTAGACGATCCTCCACGAGAATAGTTCAAGGACGTGCCTCTAACATGACGGAATGACAACAGTCAACCAATCAAAAATTGGTTGAGTAGCTGAGCAGAGGTCGACCGACCTGGATGTTGACCGACTCGAGGATTTCTCAAAAGGTGATCTACTTGAGGTATACCAATTGAATATCACAAAATCGATTGTTTGAATGCCAGCCGATTAAAGAGGTTTAGAAATGTTGTCATTCCATTATATGTAGTCTTTAGGAATATGAGCAGAGGGGTATTACAACCATTAGTCCGCGGACAGCACTTTCAGAATGATATTTTTCAAAAGGGCTAGCTGTTTTTGAAACGCCGGCTTCTAAATAGTAGAGTTTCAACAACACTTTTTAAACTGAAATTTCGTACAGCCACAACTGAAACAAACGCACCCTTCAATCCACAGACAAACCTAATTTCAATATTATTAATATCATTATGCTTGGCTTTCGTATAAGAATAATAGCAGAGAGATGAAGGATGTGTTTGGGGCAGCTTGTACGTTTCCTGATAAGCTGCTTATCCTGAAACGTGACCTGCAGGCGGGCCACGGGGTTCGGCCCACGATCTGCGTTTAGTGTAAAAACTCAAACGCGGTTTCGGATAAGCTGACGAAACGCGCGAACCAAACGGTACGACATCTTTTTGAAAACACCGCCCGCACTTATAAGCTGCCCCAAACGGGCCCAAAGATCCTCTACAATTAGTATGGTGGGGTACATCAAAAGGATCACGGTCATCTGAATTATTTTGGACGGCTGTGATTTAATCTATTTTGATTTTCAATGAATTGGATGGTTGTGATTCTTTAATTGTAGTAGTGGATTCACACAATAGGAGAAAGCATAAGAGATAAGATTAACAAATATCTCCAAAAAATGTTTATAATTATATAAAATTTAATTAAATTAAAGCTGATATTAATATATTATGATTTACAGATATATCTCGCTCAAACAATTTTTTTGAAAAAAATGAATATTACATTTTCAACCTTTGGATTTTAATATCAAAATTTAGGTCTTAGATATATATGTAAATCTCCCATTTATTTATTTATTTATTTATTTATTTTGGTTTGAGATGTGGTATTATCCAACCTTATATTGTAACACAACTGTTCTAAGTTTTATATCTTGACTTATCTTTAGTTTATTGTTTTTTCTATTGAGCCGATCTCAATTATGTGGTTGGTGATAAGACTATATTTATTCTACTTGATTTGCACTAGTATTAACCTAATTTCTTGGAAGGATCTCCAATATTTTTGTGGCTTTGGTATACTGTGCTCGTGATGTTTGGCCTTTATTTAATTAATTGGTTCTTTCTTATGTGGTTTATAGGTTTTCTGGTTTTCCTGTCATTGGTTGGCTTATGATAGTTAATCTGATTCATGAATTGTTGAACTAAATATATATTACTTCTTTGACATGTCTTAGCTTACCTGGGGATGTTTATCTTCTACAAAGATTATTGGAGCTTCAGTTGTTCCTAAATGATTTTACTTCTTCAGATTCTATTGGTTTATTTGAGAATAATTGATAGTTTTTCAGTGTTATTTGTTCCTATTTGTTTTTTTCTTTTGTTTCTTTTGGTGATATTATTTTTCATGATTTTGTGATTTTTCATCCATCAATAAAGCTAGATGAGACTCTCATTCCCCTCCCACCAAAAAAAAAAAAAAAAAAAAAGGGCCCAAAATTTTTCTTAAACCACCGAAAAACAGGGTTTTGCAAACAC
>NW_018233612.1:2418-6530 GCF_001263595.1 Phalaenopsis equestris
GAATATATATATATATAATTTATTTATTTATTATATATATATAAGAATGGTCGGAGGCTATTATACGAGCCCCCAACCACCCTATGTGCCTACCTTATTTGAGAATCACCCTCACTACCAGCAAATTGGTCAGGTGGATTCGAACTCGTGACCTGAGGAGACTTAAGACTGATAACATAGTTGTCAATCAAAGAGTCACATCGCACGGCATATTTATATAGAATAACAATTAAAATAGTTATATGGTTCTTCGAATAGTCTTGTAAATTTTTTTCAGAAAAATATTTGATACATTATAACTTATCTCTGACTGATAAAGAAGATTGACAAAAAATTACAAGTAATTCTCCAAACAAATTAAAATAAGGTGTCTTTTTACAATGATATAATTATAAAGCACATTTCCTAATAACAAGTTATATATAAGTGGCTGAAACAATGAAGTGCCCAATCTCTTGATGGGCTTAGAGCCTTTAAAACAGCCCGATGGCCCGTTTATGGTGCATTTTTCTACACGTAAGATTGAAAATTAGAAAATTATTGAGTTTATTAAATTTTGATAATGATTTAGATTCATTGATCAAGTACGAAATTATTATATGTATATAAAAAGAATTTTAAAATTAAGTTTTAATAGCTACAGCTACGCATAGCCGAACAAACATACAATTACGGTTTTCTGTAGGGATGGAGCCGAAGGATGAGAGTTTTGGTGGTCTCTGTAAGCCGCATTCTGTCGATGTCCTGGCGACGATGGCAGCATGTCACAACCGGGAGAGGAGGATCGAGTCAAAGTCGCGACCACGAGAGGAGGAGAGTGTGGGAGTGAGAGGGAGTTTGGGCGAGCTCGGGATAGGGAAGAGAAGGTGTGGGAGAAAGGAAGAAATGAGGGTTTTATGAGGTAATATGGATGTTTTCCGACGGTTTAGTAACAATATCACAACCGTTGGTTTTATTTTAGAATGTAACCGACGATATAAAACGTTGGTAAGTCTAAATAAACCGCTGAAACTGTTTTCTATTAAGAAGTGACAGGTTCAGGAGTAGTTATACTGTTAGAAGTTAACAGATTCATTATTCTTTACTAAGTCGTGTGAAATTTACATGATATTTGCAACGCACACAAAACTGTAGGTTATTTCGTCGACTATAACAGCTTTTGTCGTAGTGCCTTTAATACAACATATCGATGTTGGTTCAACTCCATAGTGTGTTATACGGTCAGTTTTCGTTGGTAATATCACCGATGCATTTAATCGAAGGAAAAGTGTTGCATTTTCCACCGAAAAGTGTCGCACAACCGTCAGTTGAACATAGATAATTACCGACATCTATATCTATCGGAAAAGTGCAGTGTCTTACGAAGGCGTTGCTTGTTCGATGGTTCATCAAACAACCATCATAACTCATCTAGAAAGTCGTAAGCCTGCGAAAACCTGTAGCATAGAAAAAAAAAAACTTTTTATTCAATAAAGTAATTTACACACCTGCAATCGTAACTACAATTTCCACACAACAAAACATAGTGCACTAATAAAAGCAGTTATTAAACTAATAGCATATTAGTAATTAACGCATAAACCATATACAAAAATTCAAGATAAATGATTGCATTAAATCAAACAAAATGAATAGTTATCCAATAAAAGCATTATTAGGAACCAATAATTTATTTAACATAAACAAACATAAAAATAACCTCACACATCCTCCTCTATCCTCTCCTCATCATCGTACTCATCTTCATCATCATCATGAACTGGCTGCTTTGATCTCTGTCGTTCATAACGCAATATCGATTTGATTTCTGACTTGATCTTCAACTCAATCTCTGATCTTAGGATGACTAGTTGGGTGAAAACTTGGGCAGCAACCTCGACAACAACTTGGCGACAAATCTCCTCCTCCTGTGTAGTAGAAGTCGATACAAGATGCGCTAGAGGTCAGACAGAAATCATAGGTAGACACCTGGCACCCTAACTCGTAGACCATGCCTTTCATATTGTCGTCAAAAGCCTCTCTCCACAGGTCGTAATTAGATGGATCGTGAGATATGATCAAACCATCACTCGACTGTTGGGATCAGCTCTCCTTGAGCACCTGGAAGGCTTCCTACAAAAAATATGATTAGTGAAAGTTAGAGGCTACATAAACTTTGATAGTTACTTGAATTGTATTCTAATTAATCTTGTAAATTACCTAAGTTGCCTCGGATCTGCTGTTCACTCAAGACTGATCTGACTGTTGCTTGTGAGTACGCTAAAGCAACACCACAGCGAATGACTCACGTCCTTTCTCTATAGTGTGTCAGTGTAACGAAACAATTGACATACATTTAATGTAATATAATATTTAATGCAGAAAATAAGTCTTATCAGCCTCCTCTTATACTTCCTATGTATGAGCTCCTCACCTGTGTGCTTTGAGAACCCCATGCCTCCACAGTCAGAGCGATGATTCTGCTTGGAATGTTCTCTTTTCTTCTGATAAACAGGAGAGTCCTAGGCCCTAAGTAGGACTCCAAACACATCCTCATTGAGCACAAGGGGTGCTCATGCCTCTTGTGTATCTCATTGAGCTGGTCGCAAAAACGATTGCTCGTCTTGTGCTCAAAGCTCCTTACGTACCATCTGATTTTTGTTGGAGCTAAATTCAAAGATTTACCCTATGTACCATTTGATTTCTACGTAGAAAGAATGACATGGATAAACTTTAAATGCACTAAGTTCTAAAAAGCTTAATTAATTATGAATTTATAAGTTAATCAATTAATTATTAACCTAATTGTGTTATCTAGGTTCAATTTAAGATAATTAGAAGGTGCTTAGTGGTTAGTTAAGATGATTAAAAGTCTGCTTGGATAGGATTAATAAGTTAAAACTCACAGTTTAAGGGTAATTAGTGGCGATTTGTATTGTTTTGGGTGTGAGTAAGGGTAGTTAGGTGTGGTTTAGATAGCTAGAGAGTAATTAGGTGTTTTTAAGTTCAAATGAAATGACAGGTAGAATGTATAATACACCACTTAGTTTTGGCCAAATGGAAAAGTTCATGTTTAGCTCACAAATTTAAATGTTTAGCGCCTAATCTCCTTGTTTTTTATGAAATTATGGTTAATCACTAGGTTCCTATGTGTAAGTAGGCCTCAGTTTCTTGGTTTTATATATAAAAAAAGCTTGATATCTCGTTTTTGCATGAGTAAGAGAAATACATGCTACTTGTATAAACCAATATCACTAAATCACATTACTAACAGTCCTGCAAAAAGCCCTATGGATTTCCTATAGAAAATGCGACATTTAGCATAGAAAATGGACAAACTTTGAAAGACCTAAGTTCTTAACACCAATGACATAAACTTTAAATGCCTTAAGCCTTAAATTCTTTTATCCTTGCACATGTTATACCTAAACAAACGAAGATGAAGAATGGTGCGAGCAAGCTTACCTTCCTCATTGGTTTCCATAAGCAAGCACGTGAAGAGGAAGAATGGCACGGGCAAGCTTACCTTCCTCATTGGTTTTAGGTAGGAGCGGAGTGCAAGGATGAGAAAGAGGATAGTTTTGATGGTCTTTGTAAATCGTGATCCAGTAGTTGGCTTCCCATCTAACTCGAAAGGCAACTGTATCACAAAGAAAAAGAAAGTTTTTTGGAGAAACAGGGAGAGGAGGAATGAGATAAGTCCAGAACGAGTAAGGATGAAGAATGACACAAACAAGCATACCTTACTCAATGGTTTCTGTTGGGGCAGAGCAGACAGATGAGAAAGATGAGAGTTTCGGTGGTTTCTGTAAGCCGCAATCCTGTCAATGTCCTACTAGCTAGCTCAGATGGCAACTGTATGGGCAAAGGTTTTGTGAGACACGATCGGTAGAAGAGGATTGAGAATTTTATGAGGGATTTAGGGCGAAACCGAGAGTGGGAAGAGGATGTACGGGTGAATGGAAGAAATGGGAGTTTTCATCGGGAATAGAGATGATTTCTGACGGTTTAGTTGCGGTATCATAATTAATGGTCGGTTTTGATTCAAAGTGTAACCGATGGTACACATCTGTAAATCCAAATAAGCCGTCAAAAACTTTTTTGTGCAAAAGCTACGGATCCATGAGTAGTAA
>NW_018233613.1:0-940 GCF_001263595.1 Phalaenopsis equestris
GCCTAAATAAACAAATACTATAAGCATATCATCTTATTGTTGTATGTGAATGATATGCTTATTACAAAGACCAGCATTTATGAGATCAATAATCTGAAGTAGCAGATGTCAGAGCACTTTACAATGAAGGATTTGGGAGCGGCAAAACAAATCTTTGGCATGAGGATTGTTAGAGATTGAGTCAAAAGCACTTTGAAACTTTTACAGGCTAAATATGTGAAAAAGGTGCTTAGCAGGTTCAATATGAACAAGGCCAAGCCAGTTGGCACACCTTTAGACAGACTTCAGACTCAGCAAAAATCAATCACCCAAGTCAGAGAAGGAACAAGACTACATAAGTAAGATTCCCTGCGCTTCAGCTATTGGTTCACTTATGTATGTTATGGTTTGTACCAGATCGGATATTGCCCATGCAGTGGGAGTTGTGAGCAGATACATGAGTAATCCAGGGAAGGAACATTGGGAAGCTGTGAAGTGGATTTTGAGATACCTAAAAGGCTCTTCAGAAACCTGCTTGTGTTTCTCAGAAAAGAGCCTAGAGGTACAAGGTTATGTTTATGCAGATTTAGCTGGAGACATTGACAGCAGGAAAAGTACTACATGTTATGTTTATACTCTTGGCGGTACTGCAGTGTCATGGGGCTCTAATCCACAAAAGACAGTTGCTTTGTCCACTACAGAGGCTGAGTATGTTGCAGTGTCAGAGGCTGCTAAGGAGATGATATGGCTGCAGAGTTTCTTGGCGGAATTGGGTAAGGAGGTTAAGCGTCATATTCCTAGCTAAAAATCCAGCATTTCAATCCAGGATCAAACACATTCAGATCAGGTATCACTTTATTTGATCATTGTTAGATGACAGACAGTTGCTACTTGAGAAAATTTACTATTACTTGAGAAAATTTGTTGAAACAAGAATCCTGCTGATATGTTGACCAAGGGC
>NW_018233614.1:0-22420 GCF_001263595.1 Phalaenopsis equestris
GTAGTGACTTAGGCTAAATCAAGTTTCATTTATATTAGGATTAAAAAAGTAAATATCATTGAAAATTAGAAAATCTTTCAAACACTACAAGCCTAATTAGGACCAAAATTTGGTTAAGTGTTCCATTAACACTAACTTGGACCTTTAAGGGTCTTCACTCACATAATATTCAAAATTAAATTACATATGATAGTTACCTTGTTCTTAGGGATAATTGAGATATCAATGCTCACTAAGCACTAAGGGTATTTACAGGATGAATTACTAAGCAACATAATAATTTTACAAGAACTCTGGATTTTTCATCAGGAAGAGAGAGTAGCACGGACCTCCTTCTTTCTCAAGATCTGTTGGATACCTCGGAGATCTACTAAACTTAATATATTTAGCTTGACAACAGCTTTACAACATCATCCTTATATAAACTCCTAATGACCCACCAAGATATGACCTATGTTTAGATAGGTCGTCAAAATTTTACTTCCCCTTTTTCTATAAACTGCCTTAACATGCCTGTTGAGTTTCAGGTGGTGGAAGGAGAAGACTCACCAGGTATGCTTTTACAGTTTTCAGCGTTGTCTTTCTTGTAATTTCATACTGTACTTTTATACCTGCAAATTTGCATGCTAAACAACGACGCCAGCCTGCATGAAAACTAAAACTATCAGGATAGCCACAAAACCAAAACCAAAACTAAAACTAAAATCTACCAAGATAAAATTTACCTCCATAACATTCAAAATATAAAACAACTCAAACTTTAAGCACAAACATCACACAAAACTACAAATTCAACTAAATTAAAATGTCTCTATCGGATGATCTTGAATTCCTCGAAGGAGGTAACCTATGGTTGCTAACGAGGCTTCCCACGATCTAAATTAATTAAGGAACTCATTAAGTTGAGTTTAGTAAATTCATTTGGACTAAGTAAATCCAATAGAAAATAGTGGTGCTGGAATGAGGGAATCGTAGGATCCTAACCAGTGTCGCTCTAATCAACTTTAACATGCCCCCATAAAATTTAAAGAACTTCAACCATAGGGCCACCTGATTTGACATCATAATTTGAAACGCTAGAAAACTCAAACTCGTCATGACAAGGAGTTTGGAGCTAGCATGGTGGGTAGCACAACGACCTAAAACAGCAAAACCTGTCTTCCCCAGCTAAACTAATCTTCCTTCCTTAGACTTAAACAACAAAGCCATAGGACTTCGAGGTTGCTTGCTTATGAAACGTAAATCCTCACCTTATCTTTAGGCATTTGCAGAGCCCTGCTATACAATATAAGCCCTAACTTGTCTTGGGATTCCGAGGTTGTCATCCGTCACGACCTAAACCCTCACATCTTCCAGGCTATTTGTGTGATAGTTTCACACAAATGTAATCTCTAACTAATAAAATTGGCAGGATGAAACACCTAAATATTTCTCCTGAAAAATGAAGCCAAATATTAGGATAGCTTGGGAAGTCACCAGGGTTCTCCTCTAGATCCATGAAATCCCTTAGTTCTTCCTCCTTTGGACTCTACAAGAAAATGTTCCAAATTTGAACCAATCTCCTTTCACACCTCTTTGTCCAATCTCATTAAAAAGTCCCACCTTTTGGAACTCCTTGAAGATAATATTTCCTGATTTTTATTGAGAGTCTTCTTAAATGACTTTGGTCATTTAAGATGTAATTAACTATAGGGCTTGCCCTTACAGGAAGCATGTCCGAACCCAGCTTAATATAAATCCTATTTAATTCTTTATATTAAAGAGGGGAACTTGTTAGCAAATACAATGGTTTTGCAGACCAAACGGATGTCATATATTCATTAGTTTATTTGATTGAGCCTCATCCTCAAGTCTTATGTTTATCCTTCGGGACAGATACAAGAGTTGAGGTACAACGCTCTTTCATTTAAACTATGAAAAATATGGGTGAGTTTGATTTCATATTGTTCTAAAACTAAATATATATGTAAATTAAAACGTCCTTCCGAAACGAGTGACAGGATTTTGATTTTGTTGACCGACATCTTCTTACGGCCAACTCCCCAAACCAAAAATAGCACCGACTGTTTCCTCCTCTGAAAAGAATTTCAATTTCCCTCAATAACTCAAAATTCTAACCTTTAAGTTTAAAATATGTGTCTCTTTGATCCAAGAGTCAAATACCTTCAAATTAGAACCCTCCAAAATGTCTAGCTACATTGAATCACTCCATGGGGTGTTTCAAATAAGTGTCCCTTTGAAAATTTATGCAAAATTTGTCTCGACCCGCCTTAATTTGAAAGATTTGCATCTGTCGCATCATGCACAAGCACTCTCGATTTTAGCGCATCATGTGCCAAACCCCAAAATTGTCTTTTCTTGCTCCAAATTTTGCTTCATTTGCCATTATTCTTTAAAAGCCTAAAAATGGTGCATCTGCAACAAAAACCCAAAAATACCTTTCTTTAAAGTGCAATATCACCATAAATAGGCATAAAATATATTATTTTTGCGTATTAATATTGTCTTCAAGGAGTTTAAGGGATAAGACTTTATAAAGAATCAGACAAAGAGGTGTGAAAGGGGAATGACTCAAATTTTGAACATTTATTTTTTAGTCCAAAGGAAGAGGAACTAGGGGATGTCATGAATTCTGAGGAGAACCTCGGTAACTTCCCAAGCTATCCTATGGTTTGGCTTCAATTTCGAGAAGGAATTAAATGTTTCATCTTACCGATTTTATTAATTAGGGCCTACATTTGTGCGAAATGGTCGCATAAATAGCCTACAAGACATAAGGAATTAGGCCATGATGAAAGAAAACATAGAATCCTAAAACAGGTTAGGGCTTAAATTGTATAGCAGAATGATGAAAGAAAACATAGAATCCTAAAATAGGTTAGGGCTTAAATTGTATAGCAGAGTCTTATAAAGGCCTAAGGAAAAGGTTGATGATTTATGTCGCACTACGCGGACAACCTTGAAATCCTATGACATGTTGTTTAATTTCTAAGGAAAGATGTGCTCTTGTAAAAGGCTTCCTACAAATCTAGCTTCAGGCTCCTCAATGAAGTAGCAGTCCTAAATTCTAAGGCTTAAAGGTTTAAATGACAAGTTTAAAGTTCAATCAAGGGGGGGGGTTAAAGTTTATTAGAGCGACACCGATTAGGATCCCACGGTTCCCTCATTCCGGTATCAATTTTGAATTTACTTAGCTTAAATTTACTTAGCTTAAATGAGTTGTGAATCCCATTTAAACTTGGAAGATCTCAATAGCAACCATGGGTTCCTCCTCTGAGGTACTCCCGTAAATTTAAAAGGACGTTTTATGTTTAGTGAAATTTTAAAGGATTTATGGTTACCTATGAAACAATTTATTTTAACTTATTTAAATGTTAATTAATTTTTAAAAATATTTTTGAATTTTGCATGTAAAAGGAAGAGAATAACCAAGCAGTTAAAATATTTTGCAAGAGTAAAGTACATAAATTAAAATGACAAAAATTAAATGATGCTATTAAAAGCGTACCTATCATTTTTTTGGCATTCCCGCTGAAACGTCAGTTTTTGCAACATGTATATGTAATTTTGTGGAAATTAAGAATAGTTCAAGGTGTATCTAACAAACCCGGAACTAAATCCCAAAAGATCTTAGTGGATGATTTTAGAACAAAATATAGCAAGTTTAATTTTTCCTTCAAAATATCTAAGAAATTTCAAAGTATTTGGGGAATGACCCTGAACTGCTTTAAGGATCTCTTAAAATATTTGAGTTCATTTTGAACTTATCATACTACTCTATTGATTATCTCAGGTCAAATTAAAATTCACCCCATTACTTGGTGAACCCTGACATTTTAATCATCCCATTAATCAGTTGATAATTCACTTAATGGTTATGTGAGTGGAGGCCCCTAAGGCAAATTTAAGTCATTAAAGATTTTGTGCCCACCGCTATAGTTGGGCTTGTAGTGCTTAGAAGTGTCAATCATCGATCATGTTATCCTTCTAAATCCCATTGAATGATTTCAATTAAGCCTAGACCATTACCAACTCACTAACAATTTTAATGGGAAAAATATTAACAATTCTTAAAATTTTAATTTAGGTGATATGGATTTTGATTAAAATATCAGACCATCATTAATTATGGACATGAAATAAGTCGCATATCATCTCCCTAACTTAAGTCCATCACTTAAGAATCATCTAATTTTTATTAACTTACAAGTCTTGATAATTTACTAAAATTTTAATTTTATTCTTATTACAAAAAGGTGGTAGGTTTATTTCAACCTTTTACCCATTATATTTCAATCATCCAAAAAAATCATAGGATCAAAATTACCCATTTTGTCCTTTAGTTAATCCTAAATTTTGATTAAGGCACCAAGTTTTTACACATTTCCTATCTTGGGGCTCTTCATCTCATAACTCATTAAGAATAATTAAAGTGACTTTAAAGATCATAGAGCACCCTATCGATAAAGTAATTAAAACATCAGAGGAGGAAATGTGGTTTTCAAGTTTTAATTTAAATACTTATTTTATCTTAGAAAATAGGATTTTTCAAAATTAACTTATTTGAATGATAAAATTAAAGTTTTTGGTTCATGTGAAAAGTATTAGAGGTTCCCTTAGGTCAGAGAAACAATTAGAAAAAATTTCATGATTTTTCAAATCCAATTTTAATTATTAATTATTTATTATTTTCAAAAGAAAGTTTTAATTACTCAAAAAATTTAATTTAATTAAAAAACTATTTTTATATTTTTATTAAACCTCTCTAAGCTCAAAGAACATAGAGAAATAATTTTTTAATTTTTTAATTTTTTTGATTTTTAATTTATTTATTATAATTGTTTTTAATTAGAAAATAAGGAAAATACATTCTAAGCCTTTAAAAATTTTATTTTTAATTTAGAAAAATTAGGAAAAATATTTTAATGAGTCTTAAGTGATCAAGAAGAAATTAGGCACATTTTGAAATATTTTTGCATTTTTGGTATTTTCAACTATTTTTAATTATTTTTAATTTAAAATAAAGCTAAAAAATTAAGTATTTTTTCAAAAATATTTTTTATTTTTCCTAAATGTTATTGATCACAAGGAACTCAAAAAATAATTTTATTTTTCCTAAGTGTATTTAATTTAGTATAATTCTTTTTGTACAAAAATACAATGTTTCTTGGAAAATCAAATTTAGTGCTTAAACATAACCAAATAATTTTCAAATTTTTATAGTGATGTGGAACTGATTTTGTCAATTTTTGATCAACATATAATTTACATAAATTAACACAACATATAAACACTTATTTAAATACAAAAATGTACAAAATTAATCAAACCATCATAATATTTTCCCTAAGCTTCTCTGGCAACAGGAAACCTACTAAAATTTATCCCATAATTTTCCAAGTGGTACTTTAACTTATGTAATTAATTTAAGCTAAGATAGCCATATTAGCTGAAAAATTAGGGTTAGAAGCACAGAGATGTCCTCTAACATTGGAAATATTAGAGAACATTGTCTCTGTCATGAGGAATAAACCCAAAAAATTTCAAGTTATGGTGATCAATGCTTAGCCATAAAGAATTTAAATACCACAGAGAGTATTTAGTTAATTTAAAATCAAAGAGTCAACAAATAATTTTTTATTTTGGCCAATATTATTCTCCTCTATTCACTGAGCAAGAGAGTTTTTTTAATTTATTTTTATGATTTTTCTATAAAAAATATGGATATTTGAAGTTCTACAATTTAAATTAATTCATAAAATTCATATTTTTCTATTTAAATCAATCAGCGCCACTTAACTTACGACGCATCGAGTTTTACATGCAACACTCCACTATTCGACACCACCAGCCGCGTCGCCTCCTGGTCATCCCACGGTTCACATATCAAAACTCTGTCCGGCTTGATCTTATCCGTCCATCCAATACAAGCGCTAATGGACGACATTCGTTCATCATCCCCAAATGACCTAACACTTAAGCCATCTAGACTAAAACCTTAAGATTTAAAGCTAGACTCAACCAAATCACCACAGGTTTGTTCCTACACCTTCATCTACTCAAGACGAACCTATCCATACGGTTGATTGAGTATGAGATACATTAAATACCTATGGGGAATCAATTTAAGCTCAATTTAGTGTGAGATCTCAATACCTTTTTCTAAGAGGTAAGACCTTAGTAAAATAGTTGTAGCAGCTTCAAATGAGTCCAACAAACCTCTAGATGAAGTATTGAGCTATGGAGAAATGTCTAGGTGTGATTTTGATCAAAGCCTGTTTTGGGTGTTGGTCTAGAGCTAGGTTAGAGGCACTATCTGATGGGGCTTTTGTGGGGAATCAACTCCTCTCACTCTAAGGATGGTGTGTGCATAGCTAATTGGAGTTTCGTTCACTGTGGAGCTGTGGAGAAACATGTCCTAGCTTTAGGGCAAATTTTAGTGAAGAAATTGGCGTTGTAGAGTAGCTGAGAATAGCTGAGAGCACGTAAATTTAACTTAGCAAGGTTTCAAGAGGCTCTGTTGAGATTTTGGCAGAGTTTCCCCATTGTTTCAAGTACTCTCTTTTATATTCATGGAGAGATCCATTTATATCCATTGCTGTCTGCGAGCTCAGGGCTTGGAATTGTGTACTAAAGCTTGTTGAGGTGGAGGGAAGAAAAGCTCTAATGGCCAATGGGACTTAGCCAACTCAGGGAGGTTTAATTTTGGATTTTTGCCATTTGAGGCTCCCTTGGGCTGACTGTTTCCAGCGGCTGAGGTGGTGGCTGGTCGGAGTTCAGTCACTTCAAGACTCAGGGAGGCCATAGGGTGCTTAATGATGGTTAAACAATAATGGTAAGCATGATGGAAAATATATTTGAATTAGGTCAAAATCAGGTGAAATATTCTAAATCAAGGGACCATTGGTCCATAGCCCATGTAGGATGGGCTAGTTAAGTCTAACCTGGTCACTAGAACCCAGAAGGTGGCTATAGAGGCTTTGGTTTGATCAATTTGGCATGGCTTGGTCAATTTCGGTGCATGGCTTTAATTTGCGTCAAATTTGCTTGAAGTTGGGTTTAGCTTGGGATAACCATAACATTGGACTCAATTTATTGATCAAGATGATATAGATGATTTTCATACAGAGTTTGGAAAAGATTTGGAGTTATTTTGAATTGATTTGGAGGTTCAATTTGAAGGATTTTGGACATTTAACCACTTCTGGGGGTTTTGGGTTAAACTTGGGTTTCAGTTGGGCTAGTGCTTGTTTAAGGCCCAAGTGATGGTTCAAATTGGTCCTAAGGATTGTCATGAAGATTTTTGGATAGAAATTGAATGGAAATTTTTGGGCTATGGGGTTCAATTTGGTTGAATTAGGGGACATGGCCAATTTGAGGCAAAATTGGGGGTTTTGGTCCAAGTTGATCTTTAGTAAAATTGGAGAAATACTAAGGCCAATTGAAGGCTCAATTTGATATAGGGGAGTGTTTTGAAGAGTTTATGATTCAAAATTATGGGATTTGGAGAGATTTAGGGTTCAATTGAGTGAGATTTTGATTTTTGGTCAAATTGGGGCTTTTTGATTTAGGTTGAAATTGAATTCAAATGTGGGTTAAATGGGCTTGAATTATGTTTTATTTAAGTCTAAAAATTATTAATTTGAGTTTATAATTGAAATTTTGGGGGAAATTGGGATCAAATTGATGGACATTGGGGGTGAATTGGGGTAATTGGACCTTTAAAGGCAATTTGAGGCTTTTGGTCAAAATAAATCAAATTTTAAGATTTAAAGCTAGACTCAACCAAATCACCACAGGTTTGTTCCTACACCTTCATCTACTCAAGACGAACCTATCCATACGGTTGATTGAGTATGAGATACATTAAATACCTATGGGGAATCAATTTAAGCTCAATTTAGTGTGAGATCTCAATACCTTTTTCTAAGAGGTAAGACCTTAGTAAAATAGTTGTAGCAGCTTCAAATGAGTCCAACAAACCTCTAGATGAAGTATTGAGCTATGGAGAAATGTCTAGGTGTGATTTTGATCAAAGCCTGTTTTGGGTGTTGGTCTAGAGCTAGGTTAGAGGCACTATCTGATGGGGCTTTTGTGGGGAATCAACTCCTCTCACTCTAAGGATGGTGTGTGCATAGCTAATTGGAGTTTCGTTCACTGTGGAGCTGTGGAGAAACATGTCCTAGCTTTAGGGCAAATTTTAGTGAAGAAATTGGCGTTGTAGAGTAGCTGAGAATAGCTGAGAGCACGTAAATTTAACTTAGCAAGGTTTCAAGAGGCTCTGTTGAGATTTTGGCAGAGTTTCCCCATTGTTTCAAGTACTCTCTTTTATATTCATGGAGAGATCCATTTATATCCATTGCTGTCTGCGAGCTCAGGGCTTGGAATTGTGTACTAAAGCTTGTTGAGGTGGAGGGAAGAAAAGCTCTAATGGCCAATGGGACTTAGCCAACTCAGGGAGGTTTAATTTTGGATTTTTGCCATTTGAGGCTCCCTTGGGCTGACTGTTTCCAGCGGCTGAGGTGGTGGCTGGTCGGAGTTCAGTCACTTCAAGACTCAGGGAGGCCATAGGGTGCTTAATGATGGTTAAACAATAATGGTAAGCATGATGGAAAATATATTTGAATTAGGTCAAAATCAGGTGAAATATTCTAAATCAAGGGACCATTGGTCCATAGCCCATGTAGGATGGGCTAGTTAAGTCTAACCTGGTCACTAGAACCCAGAAGGTGGCTATAGAGGCTTTGGTTTGATCAATTTGGCATGGCTTGGTCAATTTCGGTGCATGGCCGGTGCATGGCTTCAATTTGGGTCAAATTTGCTTGAAGTTGGGTTTGACTTAGACTGACCATAACATTGGACTCAATTGATTGATCAAGATGATATAGTTCATACAGAGTTTGGAAAAGATTTGGAGTTATTTTGAATTGATTTGGAGGTTCAATTTGAAGGATTTTGGACATTTAACCACTTCTGGGGGTTTTGGGTTAAACTTGGGTTTCAGTTGGGCTAGTGCTTGTTTAAGGCCCAAGTGATGGTTCAAATTGGTCCTAAGGATTGTCATGAAGATTTTTGGATAGAAATTGAATGGAAATTTTTGGGCTATGGGGTTCAATTTGGTTGAATTAGGGGACATGGCCAATTTGAGGCAAAATTGGGGGTTTTGGTCCAAGTTGATCTTTAGTAAAATTGGAGAAATACTAAGGCCAATTGAAGGCTCAATTTGATATAGGGGAGTGTTTTGAAGAGTTTATGATTCAAAATTATGGGATTTGGAGAGATTTAGGGTTCAATTGAGTGAGATTTTGATTTTTGGTCAAATTGGGGCTTTTTGATTTAGGTTGAAATTGAATTCAAATGTGGGTCAAATTGGGGCTTTTTGATTTGGGTTAAAATTGAATTCAAATGTGGGTTAAATGGGCTTGAATTATGTTTTATTTAAGTCTAAAAATTATTAATTTGAGTTTATAATTGAAATTTGGGGGAAATTGGGATCAAATTGATGGACATTGGGGGTGAATTGGGGTAATTAGACCTTTAAAGGCAATTTGAGGCTTTTGGTCAAAATAAATCAAATTTGCCAAATTGAGCTCAATGGAGTGTTTGAAATTGATTTTGGGGACATTTGAAGTGATTTGGAAGGCTTTTGCACAATTTGAGTTACCAGCACAATTTGAGTTACCAAGGGTAATTTGGTAATTTTTACCAAATGAGGGGTAATTTGGTAATTTTGGAAATTTTAGGAAGTTTTGGGTAATTTGAGTAGTTTCAAATGGTTTGAAAATAATTTTTAAACTTATTTGGGCATTTTGGGTAATTTTATACTTATTTGGGTATTTTGGGTAATTTTAGGAATTTTTAGGTTTCAAGGGCATTTTGGTAAATTTTATGGATTTGGGGGCAAAAGGCTAAGTTTGGTATTTGTCAATCACCATACTTTAGTCATGGATTAATAGAATCCCATACTTTGGGTACTCCATGCACTTACCCTAGCCTAGGGCTAGTGGGTTTAGGGGACCATGTACAAGAGTCTCCCAAAGGGTTAAGGGATCAAAATCAGGCAGGTACTAAGTGCCAGAGGTTATAACCAGTATGTGGAACTTCAAGTCGAGCAAAGAAGAGCTTAGAATTTTTAATGGCGAGAATTTCTTTCTAGGCCTCTAAGAATATTTAGTAGGAAAATCATATGGTTAGACCCTAGGCTACTAAAGACGAAAAACTAAACCTCAACCAAAACTGAGGTCAAAACTACACTTATGTTTATTAATATTATGGTAAATTTAGGTAAAAAGTTTTTAATAATGAAGGTGAATTCTAAAGTTAAAGATATTTGGTATCATATAATAAGACTAATTCTTTCTTCTTAAAGGAAAATAATTTGTATTTTTGAAGTATTAAGAATTTTACATATAATAAGACTAATTCTTTCTTCTTAAAGTAAAATAATTTGTATTTTTGAAGTATTAAGAATTTTATAGTTTCATGTAAGGAGAAAAGATTGAGACTTTATGAAAATCATAAACTTATATGAATTTATAATGGGAAGAAAGGTAGGGAGTTTTGATTTTAAGAAGAGGATAGTAAAGTTCAAAACTATTAAAGGCTATCAAGATATAGTAATCCTCACTTGAAAAAGAAAAGAAATTAAAGGATTGAAAAGACTCTAAAGAAAAAAGAAAAAGAAAAGAAAAGAAAAATAAGTGAGAAGAAGCTTCAGGAGATGTCTAATAAAAAATTGGTTACACTTGAATCAACTTGAGGAAAAAGCTTTATTGCATTTTCTAAACTTATATTGGATTATTAGTAGCATTATTATTAAAGTTTTCATGAATTTATTTTTCATATTAAAATTCTAAATATCCTTGATATGACAAATTGCAATTCTTCTTAAAATAAATACAGATTCAGAAATCTTAAAACATACTGCTAAGTACTCTTAGAGTTAGAATTTGAATCTAAGTTAATGAAGTTTTTTCTTTAATTTTACTATTTTATTTATTAAACTAAAGTATAGAAATTATAAGTTGGTCTCTATCATAAGTCATATGCTTTTATGTAGTAAAAGTGTCAACTGAGAACAAGTAACATTTAAGTTTGGGGGATTTTAAAAAATATGTTTATTTATGCATATATTTTATGCTTATTTTTATTGATGTTGCACTTTAAAGAAAGGTATTTTCATGTTTTTATTGCAGGTATATGAATTTTATCCATTTGGAGCAAATGTAGCAAAAAGGATGAAATTTGGAGCCAAAATAACAAATTTTTGGATTTTGGCGTAAGACGCGCTAGATTGGCGCCAGATGCACCAAACCCATGATGATTCAAATTGGCGCCAGATGCACCAAACCCCAGAATAGCACGGTCTTCAACAATCTAGTTCATTATGTGCCAGAATCAGATGCACCAAACCCCAGAATAGCGCGGTCTTCAACAATCTAGTTCATTATGTGCCAGAATGGCTCCAGATGCGCCATTTGACAGAGAGTTGTTACATGATGCGCCATAGTTGGCGCCAGATGCGCCAAAGATGACTTTTTGCTGATTAAGGTGGTTCCAGATAAATTATGCATGAATTTTCAAAGGGACACTTGTTCTAAACACCCCTTAGAGTAATTAAATGCATCTAGACACTTTTGAAGGTTCTTTTATGAAGGGATATGTCTCTTGGATCAATGGACATGTCTTTTCAATTCACAAGAGTTGACCTTTGGATAGAATTTTGGAGGGAATTTTGAATTTTTTTTTGGAGGGAGGCAGCCTTTTATAAAAGAGAGGGAAGTCTAGAGCTTGAAAAAAGTGTGTGTGGCATGAAGGGGCGGCAAGGAGAGTTACAGAGAGAGAGAGAAAGTCAAGAGCTTGGAGTTTTTATCCAAGGAATGTAAGAGGAGAGGGAGGGTGAGAGATTTTGTCTTTATTACACTTTGAAGAGAGAATTGAGAGTGCTTATAAAGAGAGAAAAACTTGAAGAGAACTTCTAGGTATTTGCGTGGGAATGATTGAAAGATAAGTTGCGTCTTTTATTTCTTTTATTTTATAAACTTATTTTATATATGAAATCTATGTTTTATCGTATCTTTCTCATGAATTCTGAGTAGTTTTCTTTATCTTTTTCCCTACTTTGAGATATGGTTTTGTTAAGAATTGAATATGTTATATACAATTTTAAATGCTAATAATTTGTGATAATTTGAACTCTGATCTTCATTTACATTTTGATCTGGCCAATTACAATGATAAAATGTGTTGAGAAACATATGTTCCAAAAGGGCTATGATTTCTATAATATGAGGAGAATCACATTTGATTTCATGGGAGTATATTTCATCCATGGGGTTGAGTGCAAATAAATAAGGAAATATACTTTGTTGGATTGTTGGATGTAGAATTGGAGATTTTAAGGTGACAGACTAAAATCCCCAATTTGGTCCAGTTGATTGGAAACTGATGCATGATTGTTATCTCCCCTTTGAGGGAGTAGTGGGATATTTGGAGTGGCAGCTAGTATCCTCCCAGCCTAACTACAGAATTAGGGACCAAACTCTGTATTACTCAAGGTTCTGTATGCACTCGAAAGAGGGTACATAATAGGATTGCTCTTATTTGGCATAAAACAGTTTTTATGTATATCTTCAAATGATTTTAATTTTAAAATAGGATGCTTTCTTAAATTTGAACTTTCCATCACAAAAACTTAGTTTAATTTTTGTAAATTTACATTTGAAACTTTAGCATTTAGTTTAGTTAACTTTGTTTCTCAATATCATTTTAATAAGCTTTCACTCTGTTACTTAATATTTAAATTTCACACTTTATTTTTTGTAATTTAAAAATTGTATTTTACATTATAATCTTAAGTTCTTATTTATTAGCATTTGCAACCTCCCTATGGGATCGATATCAAGGACTACATTAGAGCCCTTTATTACTTAAGCGATACGTATACTTACGTTATTTTTAAATGGGATTTGACAGTTTAAAGATTTTTAAAAGATAAAACTATTTTAACTGAAGTTATTTTGTTGGGATTAATTTGCATATTTGTTATTGTATATGTCGTGTGTATTATGTAATATTGAAAATTTTTTACAAAGTTAACACACTAACTAGTTTTCTAAAATTGTGTGTTACATTTAAATATGATAGAGTGTCGAATTAAGAGTGTCGAATGATGTCGTCAAACTTAGTCTTTTTCCTTTTCACTAAAGAATAAAGCTAAGATGTGGTTAAACTCGTTAGCACCTAGATTTATCAGAACTTGGGGAGACTTAACACAAAAATATTTATTTAAATATTTCCCACCAAAAAATTGTTGTGCTTGAAATGATATCACATCTTTTTATCAGTTTGAAGGAGAATCAATTTATGAAGCTTAGGAATGATTTAAATACCTCCTTATGAAGTGTCCACACCATGCATTACCAGATTGGTTAATAAATCAAGCTTTTTGTAATGGATTGGTTTGATGTCTTAGATTTATAATTGACACTGCTACTGGTGGATCGTTAATGTAAAAATCATTTGATGAAGCATATCTTTTAATTGAAGAGATGGGCACTAATTATTTTCATGATTCTGATACATTATTAATACAATAAAATAGTATTTTATTTTAAGTATAAATTTTATGCCTATTTTTTATGATATTGCACTTTAAAGAAGGGTATTTTCATGTTTTTGTTGCACGTATATCAATTTTAGACATTTGGAGCAAAAATAGCAAAAAGGACGAAATTTGGAGCCAAAACAGCGAATTTGAGAATTTTGGCATCTGATGCACCAGATTTGCGCCAGAAGCACCATTTTACAGAGAGCTGGAGCCTGATGTGCCATATTGGTGCCAGATGCACCAAAGATGACTATTTGCATATTAATGCGATTCAAGATAAATTTTGAGTGAATTTGAAAAGGGACACTTGTTCTAAGTACCCTTTGGAGTGATTCAATGCATTTAAACACTTTGGAAGGTTCTTTTATGAAGAGATATGTCTCTTGGATCAATGAACATGTCTTTTGAATTCAAAAGGGTTGACCTTTGGAAAGATTTTTGGAGGGAATTTTGAATTCCTTTTGGAAGGAGGCACCCTTTAACAAAAGATGGGAAAGTCTAGGGCTAGAGGAGAGTATTTGGTGTGGTGTGTAGGGGGAAGAGAGAGAGAAAGTCAGGGGCTTAGAGATTTTCTTCAAGGATTGTATAAGGAGAGGGAAGGTAAGAGATTTCTTCTTTATTACACTTCTAAGAGAGAATTGAAAGCGCTTGTAAGGAGACAAAGGCTTGAAGAGAACTTCTAAAGATTTGCTTCAGAAAATTTGTGAGATAAGTTGTCTTTTATTTCTTTGTATTGTGAACATGTTTTATATGTGAAATTCGAGTTTTGTCGTATCCTTCTCATGAATGTGAGTAGTTTTCCTTATCCTTCTCCCAACTTGGAGATATGATTTTATGAAGAATTTATTTTATTTTATATAATTTTAAATGTTAATAATTTATGTTGATTTGAACTCTAATCTTCATTTACTTTTTGATCTAGCCAATTGAATTATTAAAATGTGTTGAGATACATATGTTCTAAAAGGGCTATGATTTCTAAAACATGGTGAGAATCACTTTTGATTTCTTGTGAGAGGATGTTATTCATGGAGTTGAGTGAAAATAAATAGGTAATATTTTGTTGGATGGAGAATTAGAGATTTTATGGTGACAAATTAAAATCCACAATCTGGACTAATTAATTAGATTGTTAGCCCCTCAGAGCATGGAGTATACGGTTTTAAATTTGTGATGAAGAGTTCAAATTTAAGAAAGCATCCTTCCCCTTTATAATGAGTATAGGGATTGTGAAGAAACTAAAATCATTTAAATATATATAAAAATTATTTTTGTGCCAAATAGGAGCAATCTTATTCTTTACCCTCTTGCGAGTGCATAAAGAATATTGACCAATCAAGAGTTTGGTCCCTAATTCTGAGTTTAGGCTGGGAGGATACCGACTGCCATTCCAGAGCTCCCACTACTCTCTCCCCTCTCCCCTGAGGGCTAGAGGGCTAACAATCTTGCATTAGTTTCCAATCAACTGGACCAAATTGGGGATCTTAATATGTCACCTTAAAATCTCCAACTCTGCATCAAAAAAAGTATATTTTCCTGATTATTTGCACTCAACTCCATGGATGACATACTCTGCCATGTAATCAAATGTGATTCTCCCGATATTGTATAAATCATAGCTCTTTTTAGAACATATGTTTCTCAACATATTTCAACATTTCAAGTGGTTAGATCGAAAAGGAAATGAAGATCACAGTTCAAATCATCATAAATTATTAACATTTAGAACCATAGAAAACAAAATCAATTCTTCACAAAACCATATTTTCATATATATAAACAAGTTTACAAAATAAATAAAATAAGAGATAGGACAAAATATATATTTTATATATATAAACAAGTTTACAAAATAAATAAAATAAAAGACATAACTTATCTCACAATCCTTCTCAAGCAAATCCCTAGAAGTTCTCTCCAAGCATTTCTTTCTTTACAAGCACATTGAATTCTCTCTTAAAAGTGTAATGAAGAAGAAATCTCTCACATTCCCTCTCCTCTTACAATCTCCTCTTAAAACCCTAGAAGAAAATCTCATCTTCACACACACACACACTAGACTCATTTCACACAGCCCCCTTTCATGTCCTTTTTGTCCCCCCTCAAAACTCCTTGAAGCCTTCTTCTTTTATTAGAGGCTGCCTCCTTCGACAAAGAATTCAAAATTCCCTCCAAAATTCTCTCTAAAAGCCAACACTTTTGAATTGAAAAGATGTGTCATTTGATCAAAGAGACATATCCCTTCATAAAATAACCTTCCAAAGTGTCCAGATGCATTAAATTACTCCAATAAGTGTGTGGAACAAGTGTCCCTTCAAAATTTCAATCAAAATCTGTTTTGAACCACCTTAATCTGCAAAAATTCATCGCTGGCGCATGATGCTCCAGTTCTGGGGCATCATGTGCCAAACCTTTGTCAAATGGGGCATCATGCGCTAATCTGGTGCATCATGCGTCTAAATCTCAAAATTTGTTGTTTAGGCTCCAAATTTCAATTTTTTTTCATTTTTGCTCCAAATGCATAAAAATGATATGCCTGCAATAGAAACATGAAAATACCCTTCTTTAAAATGATATTTCACCAAAATTAAGTATAAAATATGTATTTAAAATAATATATTATTTTTGTCTATGAAAATCCCCCAAACCTAAATATTACTTGTTCTCAAGTGACACTTTTATTACATAAAAGCATATGACTTAGGATAGAGATTTACTTAAAACTTCTATGCTTTAATTTAATAAATATAATAAGAAAAAATTAAGAAAAACTTTTAATAACTTAGATTTAAACTCTAAGTCTAAGAATATTTAGTAATCAAATTTAAGATTTCTAAATCTCTATTTATTTTAAAAAGAATTGCAATTTGTAATATTAAGTACATTTAGAACATTCATTTGAAAAAGAACTTCATGAAGACTTTACGAGGAATGCTACTAATACTCTAATACAAGTTTATAAAATGTAATAAAACTCCTTCCTTAAGTTGATTCAACTGAAGACAATTTATGACTGAAGACAATTTTTGATTAGGCGTCTCCTCAAGCTTCTCCTCACTTATTTTTCTTTTCTTTCCTTTTCTTTTCTTTTTTTCTTCTTTTCTTTTTTTCTTTTTTTTTTTCTTTTTTTTTCTTTCTCTTTTAGGATCTTTAATCCTTTCTTTTTTTTATTTTTTTCTTTTTCAAGTGAGGATTACTATATCTTGATAGCCTTTAATAATTTTAAACTTCACTATCTGCTTTTTAAAGTTAAAACTCTATACCTTTCCTCACTTTATAAATTCATATTAGTTTATGAATTTTCATAAAGTCTCATCCTTTTCTTCTTACATGAAACTCTTAAATTTTTAATACTTCAAAAATATAATTTCATTTACTTTAAATAGAAAAGCATAGTCCCATCCTAACATACAAAATATCTTTTAACTTTAGATTTTACCTTCATTATTAAAAACTTTTTACCAAATTTATCATAATATTGATAAACATAAACTTAATCATTTAAAGTTAAATCTTAATATCCACAGGTCATGTTAAATTAATTTTAAAAATATAGTTAATTGAGGTCAAATAAAATTTAGTTTATTTCTTTCTAAAAGAATTTTTTCTTTTCCCCAAACTTAAATTTTTAAGTAATTTTAAAAATGGTTTAGTACAAAATTTAGTAGGTGAAAGAAAACACAAAATGCATGAAAACAAAAACTGACCTGTAGAGGATTTCTGATTTTGAAACTGGGATTTGGTATACTGCAGATATTAACTCTAAAAACACACAAGCTTTAAAGCATTAGATAAAACATAATATATTCTAAAGAACTTACTGAGAACAGAAATACGAAAAACTGAAAAATAAAATTGAAAATACTAAAAATGCATAAAAAGTAAAAATCTACTGTTACTATTACAATTTTTGTTCTCAACACAACATAAAAGTCTTTATTACAATAGTTACCAGTGAAAATACAACGCATCTCAATTACAAATAACAAACAAACATCAAAACAAGCTAAACTAGACTCATAAAAATATTACTCTTCGTATCCTTCCTCCTCCTCATCATCATCATCTTCTTCTTCTTCTTCTTCCTCATGTTCATCTTCCATAAGAGCATAAGGAGTGAAACTGAGGCAAGGAGGAAATTCCACATTGTGCTCACCTCTAAGATGTCTTACCATAGCATTCTCAAAACCAATATCATGTTGAACTCTCCTCTGCTGATATTCATCAATATAGGAATTTCTTGCTCCAATCTCTCCCAATAGACCCTCAATATTAATTATATCCATTTTTTAACTCAAGAGTTGGTCCATAATGTTTTCTAATGATGCAGGATGAGAAGTAAATGCCTCTGCAGCTGATGTAGAGGGTATATCTTATCTTCCCCCCTTAAATTCAACAAATGATTCAACTCTCTGAATCATATTCCTCTCGATAGGATTCTATGGTTGTAGTCTTTCTTCATTTCTATGGGACTCTACTCCTGATTGTTCACATAATGTGAAAATCAGAGCTGGGTATCCCAAACCACTAGTTGTAGAGCTACAAGTTATTCATCAATCACGATGAACTATAAGTGCACCAACATCTATTGCTTTCATGTTTTGAATGCAATAGTTCCACAATGCTCTACCTTTTGTAAATTAGGCAAGATGATTCGTTAGCAATAACCTAGCAAAAATAAAGTGATGTCATATCTTTAACTCGCTAGTCAACATGGAAGTGGGGAAGTTAGCTATTTTTTTATTCTTAATCTTCCACTATCCTCTTCCATCAGTAAAAAAGGCAAGCACTTCACCCAGTGATGAATCAATAATCACGAATGCACCGTACTCGTCATGAAATACATTTATTAGCCTATAAAAAGCATTGATCAGATCAGCAGTAAATTCAACCAATAATCACGAATGCACCGTACTCGACATGAAATACATTTATTAGCCTATAAAAAACATTGATCAGATCAGCAGTAAATTCAACTTATTTACCTCTAATCAATATGTGGTCACCAGCAGTGAACATTGGGTTGGCGTAGAACTCGTGAATCATGGGGACACTTGCTACTGCAGTGAAGTAGCAGAATCTTTCCCAATTTCTAGCAAGGATCAACCTTTTGATCTCACCACCCGCATTTCTAAATGCTCGTTCTTGGATCAAACTTCAGGTTTCCATTTGAGTATTGTTGGCCTTGATATTATTGAATCTTTGTGAATCAAAATCCTCTGACGGCCTTCCTCTCTTAACTTGGCGATCCATTGGAAACTCTACAAAAATACAAACAAATTTCAAACAAATTACTAAATAAAAAATCTAACTCTCAAGCAAGATTAATTGGTAAGAAAATTTTCACCATGAGTTTTCTTCATGCTTTTTCATCAAAAGCCCCCAATTTTGGATCTAGATAATGTAGGAAAAATCCATGGTGAAAATAATAAATGTCTAAATCGAAGTGGAGCTCTTACCAGGAGAAGATGAAATCTATAATTTTTGGCCTCCAAAATCTTCTTTCCCATCCTCAATAAAAAGCCCTATAAGGTTTAGAGGTAGGAGAGGACCCAAGCAGTGAAAATGGAGCTTGTCCGTGTGATTTTGCGATTTTTAGGGGATCTGGGGTGTTCCGGTCTTTGGCGCATCATGCGCTAGTGCTCTGTAAATTTGCGCATCATGGGTCAATCTGATGCATCATGTGTTAGAGCTTAAATTCACTATATTTTGGTTTCTGTGGAAATCTGCTTCGTACTGCCTTACTTCAACCACTAATTAACTCAAATGAAAATTTCTAAGCATACACTAACATCTCTCTAACACCAAACTTTCACAAATAACAAAAAACTCACGTTTATTACAAACTAACAATTTTTTAGGCCAACAAACATCAAATTCAATGTTCTAAAGCAAACCAACATCCTAACACTGAAATCTAAACATCAACATACAAGGCATAAACATAGATAGTGAAACAATAGAAAGGAAATGCAATCTAACTCAACAAACTAACACAAGTAGTACTAAATAAAATGTTCCCTGCATAAATTAAGTTCAAACATCTTCTTCACTCTCGCCTTCTTAGATATCTCCCATCGATTGGTAGTGCACATACAAGTTGTAGAAGAGTCGATATGCTCATCAGTTGGGAAACTCATCAGTTGAATCCTCTCCAATCCATGAATGTTCCTTGAACATACGTACCAAACCATCTTCAATATGTTAAAAATGTTCCTTTAGTCTCTAATCCAGATTATTCAACAGTTCAGAAATATTCCCAATCACATGCATAAGATTATGCACCTCTTATACTATCTTCTTGATTCTCTTTAAAGTGCATTCGAATTATAGTAAGCCTGAATAGGTGATGAATTTTGAGATCCTTCATCCATCAACACATTCATATCATTTTCATCTCCCTTTCCAATACAATTGTAATAGACTTCAGGATCCATTGGCTTCCAAGGCAGAAGCACTTTTTCCCAACATTCTTAAGGTACTTGCGATTGACTGCACAATAGGAAAATAGTGGATGGATGTTCAAGTCCAGTTGCAGATCCATTCTCAATTAAACCAAAAGCAAATTTTATAATTATGGCACCAACATCAAAAAGTTTTGCGGTTAGAACACAATAATTTAAAATAGCGCTCTCCTTAGTTACTTTACTAATCCTCCTGGTGGACAAAAATTTTGATGCAATGAGGAAGTGTCATGGCTTAGAAACAAGATTTAAAAATGATGAGGAAAAACTTACATTTATATCATCTCTGGCCTCTCAATTTGCATCTTCATCCTTAAAAAACTTACATTCACATCATCTCTGGCCTCTCAATTTGCATCTTCATCCGTAATGTACTGATAGAGTTTGTAGGTATCGCTAACTTTCATTCGTATTGTCTCTAGTAGGGGTAAAATTTGCAAAATGGAAAATAGACACATTCTCAATCAGAGACATCTTGTTTATTCTTGAAGGAGTGAACTGCACAAACTTGCATCACACATAGACTGTTCCTTGGTTGATCCCATGTAGATTTGCATAAAGCTCTTTCACCACAGGGATGACTATAGGAGTAGTAGTGTAGCAAAGCACTTCCCAGTGCCACTACACAATAATCTCTTCCACTAAAGAATTTGGTGTGTTGAATCCTTTATTAACAAATCCCCTTTCTTTGATTAGACTTTTCTTCACTAGAACTTGATCATGCAACTTCTACACATTGAAACTAACAAACTTTTTCCAGTTGAAAATTCCAATTCTCACATTTTTTTTAGAGTGGGAAGCCATTGGATTTGAAAGCTAGTAGCTTTTCCCTCATTTTCCCCCTTAAAATATACTTAGGATTCAATTTTTAGGAGTTATTAGGAGAAGAAACCTACAAAAATTGCCAAAAATTGCATTTTGAAACGTTTATGTCATTTTTGTCGCCACGATGCATCATGCACCAAATATGTTGCATCATGTGCCAGCTCTCTGGAATTCGACGCATCATGCGCCAATCTAGTGCGTCATGCACCAGTTTCAAAAACTGCCATTTCAATTTTTATGCAAAAAATTTTGAATTTTCCCATAAAATTAGGCAAATAAATATGTTTCTAAATATTTTTTTCAAATACAGGGACTTCACAGAGACCTAAACATAAATTTATGTAAAATATTTTAAACAAAAATATCAAAAGCAAAATAAACAACAATTCATATAAGTTATCTCGCAGAAAGCACTTGGTTTAATGTCATCAGCCCGACATTCCCAGTCTTTATTCTAGGTAAGCCAATATTACAGTCTCTTTAAAAGCTTGTCTTTGACCTTGACCATATAAAATATGGTTTCAATCTATGCCCATTCACTTTAAATATTCTTCCAATCTTAGTTTCTTCAATATTAACTGTTCCATAGGGATAGACTTTTATAACTCTGAATGGCCATTTCCACCTAGACTTCCATTTTCCAAAAAATAATTTCAATCTTATATTGTATAATAAAACTTCCTATCCAGGTTTAAATTCCTTTTTTTTTTATATATTCAGATCATGCCATTCTTTCATCTTTTCCTTATAATATATTCAAATCATGCCATTCTTTCATCTTTTCCCTATAAATCCCCACATTATCATAAGATTAATTCTTAATTTCCTCAAGCTCATTCAATTGCAATAATCTTTTCTCACCACTTCTTTCAGTTTGAAATTGAATTCTTTATAGCCCAATAAGCTTTATGCTCCAATTAAACTGGCGAGTGACAAGTCTTCCCAAAAAATTAATCTATATGGGGACATTCCTATAGGCGTCTTATAAGAAGTCATGTTTGCCCAAAATAGACCAATCCATTTTATTAGAATTAGCACTCTTTTCAAAAATTCTCTTAATTTCTCGATTATATACTTTCACTAAACCAGTAGTTTTGGGATGATGAGCAGTCGCAATTTTATGCATTATATTATATTTTTCTACCAATCTTGTAATTGTTGCATTTCCAAAATGAGATTCTCTATCGGTAATGATTACTCTCGACGACTTCCTCCATCTGTAATGATTACTCACGACATTTCATATCTTGTAAAAATATTTTAGATTAAAAAATTTGAAACACTCCGAGCATCACATCTAGATAAAGCGATTGCTTCAATCCATTTTAAAACATAATCCACTGCAATCAATATATATATATAGGTATATATATTTTTTATTTTTTTTTTTGGGTAAGGAGCATTATTCGACTCCTTGCATGTTGATCCAAAAAAAAAAAACACATAACTCACTCATAATGGTGACCCATCCACAAACAGACTCAACTAAAGCAGAAGGGAGAAAAAACAAAACATTGTATAT
>NW_018233614.1:23217-24241 GCF_001263595.1 Phalaenopsis equestris
CCATCCAAATAAACCAAGCAACAATGAAGGGAATTGGCATGAGGTTTATCTCTTTCCAGTCTTTAGTGCAGTCTATAATATTATCCCAACCAATGTTAATCAGGTTGATGTTCATTTGGGAAGTTAGTCTATTCCAAACCTCTTTAGAAAGCTGCACCTGAAGAATAAATGATCCCTTGTGTCATGATCAAGCTTGCATAGGTGGCATCTAGAAGGACCTTTCAGGCCTTTAAGTTTCAAAATATCTTCTGTGGGGAGAATGTTATTAAGAACTCTCCAAGAAAAGAACAACATGGAAGGGGTGACGTGTTTTTGGCAAGAGAAGATATTCCACTAGCAAGTGTCCCAGCAGTGCAAATAGTTTTGGATGTCATTTGAGATACTAGCTCTAGTCCTGTTCAGCAAGTTGAGTTGGTCCTTATTTTTTCTGTCAGATTGAATAGTAGAGATGTAGCTAGCAGACTGCTCCTTTAGTAAACCCGTCAAGAAGCCCTCAGACCAAACATTGTCAACCCAGCAGTCCTTGACCAATAAATCCCCCTCCTTTTCATCCTGTAAAGGTTCCAAACAGTCATTAGAACACCAGTTGTCTTTCCAAAAATTAATATTCCCTTGTCCCAACTCCCGTCTTAGTAGATTATCAATGTCTTCTCTAGCCTTGAGCATCTGAACTCAAATTATGGAGTCTCCCACCTTCTTAGTGACCTCCCCAGGGTGGACAAACTTGCAGTATTTAGCCTGCATGAAATTGGCCCATAAGCTTTCATTTTGTCTAAATTTAATCAACAGCTTACACAAGCTAATGTGTTGCATCTGGTGCAATCCTTTAAAACCTAAACCCCCAGCCTCGCATGGTTTAGCCACTTTTTTCCAACTAGCCCAAGCCACTTATTTTCTATTCCCAGCCCACAAAAATCTGCTGAAAGTTCTTTCCAGCATCAAAGAGGTACTTCTTTTCATTTTAGCCACTTGGAGAGCATACAAAGGGATAGAGGTAAGAATGCTCTTCAGTAGGGTGATCCTA
>NW_018233614.1:24369-26971 GCF_001263595.1 Phalaenopsis equestris
TGAAGGGGAGGCTCAAGCTAGAGAAACCAGTGTAAGAATGCATCCATTGCTTGATTGGTAGAGAGGCTTTTTTGCTAATCAGAATCTCACATTTTTCCTTGTTGACCTTTAGCCCAGACACCTGTTGGAAATGTTGAAGACATCCCATAATGTACTTAGTAGCAGGCTTAGAGGCTTTAGTGAACAGTAGGATGTCATCAGCATAGATCAGATGGTTGATGTCCATCCTAGCTCTATTGTGATACGAGTTAAAGGTTTTCCTCTTCTCCTTGCAGTCCATCAGTCTAGAAAGGTAGTCCAACACCAGTATGAAAATGGTGGGGGACAAAGGGTCCCCTTGTTTAAGTCCTCTAGTGGCTTTAAAGAAACCATGAGATTTTCTATTTATAAAAACTGAGTTTGTGTTATCCTCCAGCCATCTTTTAATCATCTTGCAGCATTCCCTGGAGAAACCCCTAGCCTCCAAACACTCAATGATGAAATCCCAGTTGACCATTTCATAAGCCTTCTTTAGATCAACATTAAAAATTGAATTTCCCCCTCTGCAAGGTTTCTCCAAATCCTGCAAAAGTTCTTGAGCCAGGAGGATGTTATCCCCAATACTTCTACCTTTCACAAAGGCAGCTTGGTTAATGCTGACAAGTTGAGGTAAAGCAGGCTGAAGCCTGTGGACAATGATTTTGCTTATGATCTTACTTATGACATTGTTTAAACTCAGAGTTCTGTACCGCTTCCAGCTGTCCTTGATAGAGATCTTTGGGATAAAAACAATAGTAGAGGCACTGAAATAGTTAGGGAGTGAGTTTACTTTGAAAAAATGATGAATAGCTTTGATCACCTCTTCCTTGATGACTGCCCATGCCTTCTTATAGAAGTCTGAAGTAAACCCATCAGGTCCAGCAGATTTGGAACTATCAATAGAATACAAAGAAGATTTTATCTCCTCCTCATCAGGAATATCATTTAAGTGCAGATTAGCAGTGAACTTCTTGCTGTCTGTAAACAAATTGATGTCAATTTGCACTCTATCACTTATTGTCCCATTCAGTAGGCTTTGGAAATATTGCACAGCACTTTCAACAATTTCCTCTTCCTTCCTGAGCCAAGTACCATTCTGATCCTTGATAGAGTGGATAGTATTGCATTTCCTTTGGCATTTGATGCAAGCATGGTAGAATTTAATATTCCTATCTCCTTCAGCAAATTTGGTTTTTGCTGCCTTTTGTTGAAGGAAATGTTCCTGCCACTGGATAGCATTTAAGAGTCTCTCATTAGCCTCAAGAAGAACAACCTCATCAATCCTTCCTTTGCTATGATCCTCCTCCTCCAACTCAGTTACCTCCTTTTCAACCTTATCAACAATCAGTAAGAGGTCTCCAAAAGAGAGGTCTTCAAAGCTGTTCCAACTCCACTGCTCAAGGGCTTTAGCTACTTTCTTTTGATTAAGCCAAACATTGATGAAGGGGTCAGGGTGAAGGTATTTCTTCCAATGTTCTTTAATAATATTCAAGAAAGTTAAGTGCTGAGACCACAAATTTAAGTATCTGAAGGAGCTTATCTGGTAAGTCATCTTATTTCCTATAGTGATCAGTAAAGGCCTGTGGTCAGAACCAGCTAGGCTTAGATGGGTAACAGATGTCTGGATGTCTTGGGTAACAGATGTCTGCAAGAACTCTTGGATCCAATTGTCATTAGCAAGAACTCTATCAAGCCTCTCCCACAAATCCTTCCTTCTCAAAGTAAAGGTAGGCCCACAAAACCCCAGGTCAAATAACCCAACTTTTTGGATATTGTCATTAAAGAATGATATGTTGATGCGATTGGGAGGTCTGCCTCCCTTCCTTTCAGCAGGGGAAGAAACACAATTGAAGTCTCCTCCCACCAGCCAGGCCTTATCAACTGAACCTTGAATGAGCTACAACGCCACAGATCAATTCTAGCTGCTTTAGAACTGCCAGCATAGATAAAATAAGCAAAAACTTCCATATCAATAAAACTGAGATTCATATGTAAGATTTGGGTGTGGTGAAGTAGGATAGAGCACTTCATTTCTTTCCTACAAAAAAACCAAACTTTGTTGCTATTATAAGTGAAAAAATTGAAGCCAGGGAAGGCTTTAGCAATTTTGAAACTGTTGAGATGAACCACGGTTTCCAAAATGGCAATACACCAAAGTTTATGTTTCTTATTCAGATATTTAAGTCTTTTCAATGATAAGGGGTGGGCAATCCCCCTAATGTTCCAACATAACAGATTAATCATGGGGATGGGGGAGAAGAGTAAGGTTGGGACCTGGATCTAGTCGTCCCTCTATTATTATTTGAACCCATTTTTGTCTGATTGATATGGAACTCCAAACTCTGAGCCTTTTCCAAGATCTTTTCCAAGATCTTGTCCTTCAGATTTATAATTCTTTTTCTTCTTAGCTTTCTTAATTTGCCAATCTGACTCCAGCTCTTTACTCATATCTTCTACAAGTTTCTGACTAGGGGGTTCCACCACTGAGTCCACCACCGGATGCTTCACATTTCTGGGAGATAGGGAGGTAAGTAACACCTCCCCCACTGACTCAGCCTCTGGTTGGATCTCCAATTCCTTAGCC
>NW_018233614.1:27381-51980 GCF_001263595.1 Phalaenopsis equestris
GCACCCAATATTGAACAGTGCATTCAGTTTAAATAGATGCAAAGGCAGTTTAGGTAACTTAAACCATATAGGCACTGTGGGAGGTTCTTGTGATGGATCATAATCAGGTGACCATTTTAAAATTTTTATTTCTATTCCAGCTATGATGATTGATTGCTTAGCAAAGATTCTGGCATAGTTCTCTTCTTTAGTCAGCTGGATTAGGAGATGTCTACCATCCAACAGCCCTAGCTTCCAATCTGAAATCTTTAGAGATTCAAAGTATTTTCTTACTAGTTCCATCTTTGGATGTCCCAAGCTGAATTTGCCAATTAGGGTGAATTGAACCTCCAAGTTTAAATCAACAAGCTCTTTTTAAGAGAAAATAGCAACAAGTTCCCCATCTTTAGTTCCCACAGGGTGAATACAAGAGGCAGATCCTCTCCCAACAGCAGTGTTATGAAAATTTTGAGGGAGGACTAGTAAATCAGAATCCAGAAAAGGGGAAGAGGGATTTCCATCCACCCCAGCATAGGTGGCTTTAGTCCATTGCAAATTAGTTTCCATGTCAATAGGGGTACTCATGTTTTAAAAGACCAGGACCCCCAAAAAGGAACATCAGAAAAAGCTCCAGGCCAAACACAAACACCAGCTAAGGGAAGTAAAAAAAATAGTAGATACTTCCCAAAGGCAGCCAAACCATAGCTTCCAAGCAAGTTACAGAGAACACCAAGAAAAAATAGAAGAAGAAACAAAAGTAGGAAATCTGCTTCAGCTGACCAATGGAACAGTAAAACTTCACTAAAACAGCAAGAAGCCTCAACTTCCCCAAACAAGGCCACCGAGAACAAAGCAGAAAGTTCCAACCAAGCCAAAGGAACTTCTTCAAGTTCCAGCCAGCTCCTAGAACAGTCTTCATAGCAACACCAGGCAGCTCCATTACAGCCAAAACCCTAGCAGCGCTCTGGTCCCATGAAATTCATTCCCCAAGCATCAAAAATTTTAATTTTTAAATTAAAATATAGAGGCATTTCATTTCTTTTTGAAATATTACCTTCCTTTTGACACTGATCACATGTTTTTTTATATATATATATTAACTTCTCTAAAAAGAGTAGGACAATAAAATCCCGATTGCAAAATTATATGAAGAGTTCTATCATTCCCAAAATAACCTCCAAATTCAGAATCATGATATTTTTGGATAATTTCCTCACTTTCTTTATAAGTCACACATCGTTTCATTACTAAATCTTTATATTATTTACACAAATAAGAATCATACCAAAAAAAAGATTTTGCATCATGAATAAATTTCTTTTCCTGCTGTTTTGTTAGTCCATATGGTAAAATACCACTAACAATATAAATTACAATATCAACATACCAAGGTATTTCCCATCCTAATACAACATAAAGTTATTCATCAGGAAAAGTTTCATTAATTTATTTTTCAAAATCAAGTATTTCTTCCTATTCTAGCTATTCTAGCCTAGATAGATGATCAACAATTTGATTATCAATTCCTTTTTTATCGACTATTACAAAGTCAAACTCTTGCATCAAAAGTACCCATCTATTTAATCTTAGTTTAGCATCCTTCTTTTGCATCAAATATTTAATAGCAGAATGGTCAGTATGCACAACACATTTAGCTCCAATGAGATATAATCTAAACTTATCAAAAGCATACACGATGGCTAATAACTCTCTTTCAATGGTGGTGTAATTAATTAGCATCATTAAGAGTCTAAGAGTCTTACTAGCATAGTATATGACTTTAAAAACCTTATCATATCTTTCCCCAAAAATAACTCCAATAGTATAATCACTCAAATCACACATTAATTCAAAAGGTTTCTCCCAATTAGGTGAAACAATTATAGGAGCAGTGATCAATTTTTTCTTTATAGATTTAAAGGCTTTAAGGCAATCATGATTAAAGTTAAATTTTGTATGCTTTTCCAGAAGTTGGCATAAAGGTTTAGTAATTTTTGGAAAATCTTTAATATATCTCCTGTAAAATGTGACATGTCCTAAGAAGCTCTTAACTCCTCTTATTGTAATAGGTGTAGGTAGGTTTGATATAACCTATATTTTTGCAAGATCTACTTTCATGCCATTTTCTGAAATTTTATGTCCGAGCACAATTCCTCCTACAACCATGAATTGACAATTTTTCCAGTTCAATATGAGATTAGTCATTTCACAACGTTCCAGAACTTTCTCTAAATGATTTCAACATATTTTGATTGAAGTTCCAAATACGGAAAAATAATCCATAAAGACTTCAATCCCTTTTTCAATCAAATCACTGAAAATTGACATCATAGATCTTTGAAGTGTTGCGGTGCATTACATAATCTAAAGGGAATTCGTCGAAAAACAAATATTCCATAAGGACTAGTGAATGTTGTTTTCTCTTGATCCTCTGAGCAATAGGTATTTGATGATAACCAGTATATCTATCTAGAAAACAAAAATATTTTTGCTCAGCCAGCCTATCCAACATTTATTCCAAATAAGGTAAAAAAAATGATTCTTCCTAGTGGTAGAATTTATTTTTCTACAATCTATGCATATTTTCCAACCAGTGACTTATCTTGTTAACATTAATTTGTTATGCTCATTTGTCATTACAGTCACACATCCTTTCTTTAGAACACAGTGATTTGGACTTACCCAAGCACTGTCTGAAATAGGATATATTATTCTAGCACCTAACCATTTTAAAATTCCTAACCATTTTAAAATTTAAAATTTATTTCTTCACAACTTCTTTCATGATAGGATTTAATCCCCTTTGAGGCTCAGCTCTTGGTTCATGTCGATCTTCTAATAAAATTCTATGCATAAAAATTGAAAGACCGATTCCTTTAATATCGGCTAATGTCCATCCAAAGGCTTTCTTATATCCTTTCAAAGTTTCCAATAATGGTTGTTCTTGCATACCAGTTAACTCTAAGGATACTATAATAGGTAATGTAGATAAATCTCATAAGAATGCATACTTCAAATCTGTAAGAAGTGTTTTCAATTCTAGTTGAGGAGGTTTCTTAATAGATGAAATTAAACTCTTGTAACTTTCTGTAGGATCTTACATTTCAACTTTCTCTTGAACATAATCCAAATCCTCTTTACTCACTTCCATAGATTAATCTTAAATTTTATCCTCATCTTTATATTATCCTCATCTTGATATTCCACATCCTCATCTTTATATTCCATATATTCCTTTTCAAATTCTCTTACAAAAGTCTTCTTAAAATATTAGTTAATATTCATTCTGAAGCAATCAATCTCTTGCTCTTTTGCAAGGTATCTCATTGAATTTGCAATATTAGCAATATTAAATGTAACCCTAACTCTCATTGTTAGTTGATCACTAACTCTCATAGTTAGTTCTACTTTCTACACATCTATCAAAGCTCTTCTAGTGGTTAGGAATGGTCTTCTTAAAATGATAGAAATTTTTTTATCTAGAATTTTTTTATCTTCCTTTCCTTATCATCCTCCATATCTAATACATTAAAGTCCACAGGAAAGATAAATTTATCAACTTTTTCTAAAACATCTTCTATAACTCTTTTAGTATAGGTAAATTAAGTTATTCAGCCCAAATAACATTCTATGAAAGGTTGCACTTATGAGGGTGAAATATCTCCTAAGCCTAACCTTTTGAAAATTGATAATGGAATAAGATTAATACTGACTCTTAAATCACATAAAGCTTTTCTATAAAATTATTTACCAATAGCACTAGGAATTGTAAAATTTCTAAAATCTTTAAGTTTTTTAGGAAGCTTTTCTGAATTATAGCGCTACACTTTTCGCTGAGTGCAACAGACTTATTATCTACAAACTTCCATTTCTTATTAAGTACATCCTTCATGAACTTCACATAGCTCGACTTTTCTTCCAGTGCTTCGAAAAATGGAATGCTAATCATTAATTTCCTCAAGTTTTCCTTTCTTCCAATGCTTCGAAAAATGGAATGCTAATCATTAATTTCCTCAAGTTTTCCAAAAATTTTGAAAATTAATTATCTCAATTTTTCTGCTTAATCTTTAAGGAAATGGAGGTGGTGGTTTGGACCAAATTGGGGATTTTAATATGTCACCATAAAATCTCCAATTCTGCATGTGACAAAGTCTATTTCCCTATTTATTTGCACTCAATTCCATGAATGACATACACTCCCATGAAATCAAATGTGATTCTCCCCCTATTATAGAAATTGTAGCCCTTTTTTGAACATATGTTTCTCAACATATTTCAACATTTCAATTGGCCAGATCGAAAAGCAAATGAAGATTGGAGTTCAAATCATCACTGGAGTTCAAATCATAGTTCAAATCATCACAAATTATTAACATTTAAAATCATAGAAAACAAAGTCAATTCTTCACAAAAAAATATATCAAAGTTGGGAGAAGGATAAAGAAGACTACTCAGAATTCATGAGAAGGATAAGACAAAACACATATTTTATATATAATATTTTATATATAAAAACAAGTAAAAACAAGTGTACAAAATAAAAGAAATAAAAGACACAACTTAATCACAATCCTTCTCAAGCAAATCCCTAGAAGTTCTGTCCAAGCCTTTCTTTCTTTACAAGCACACTGAATTCTCTCTTAGAAGTGTAATGAAGAAGAAATCTCTCACCTTCCCTCTCCTCTTACAACCCTCAAAGAAAATCTCCTCTTCTCTTCACCTTGCCTTTCATTCCACCCCCCTTTCTTATTTTTTCATCCCCCCTCTAAACTCTTTGAAGTCTTCCTCTTTTAATTTGGGCCACCTCCTTTCAAAAAGAATTCAAATCTCCCTCCAAAGTATCTAAATGCATTGAATTACTCCAATAAGTGTGTAGAAAAAGTGTCCCTTTAAAAATTTGTGCAAAATTCATTTCGAATCACCTTAATCAGCAAAAAGTCATCTCTAGCGCATCATGCGCCAAGCCTCTATCAAACAGCGCATCACACGACAATCTGGCCCTTCATGTATTAGAATTCCAAAATTGGTTGTTTTGGCTACAAATTTCATTTTTTGTCATTTTTACTCCAAATACCTAAAAATGATATGCATGCATCAAAAACAAGAAGATACCTATCTTTAAAGTTCAATATCACCAAACATAAGCATAAATTATGTAGTTAAAATAGTCTATTTTTTTGGTGTATCAGCTGCCAACCCATGGATGCTTTTGAGTAGAATCTCAATCGCATGATGTTCCTGTATTGAGGCTCACATTTCTTCCAATGGTTTTTCCACCTCAAGATATAATATACTAGGGTTTCATTAGGGTTTTCCCTCTCCACTACGAGATCTCTAATAGAAACATTATATTATGCTCCAGAAACTCTTTTCACAAAAATCTGTTCTAATTCGACAAATTTCATAATCAATTCATTCAGTAGCTTGACATACCAATCATATAAAATTCCTGATAGGCTGCCGAAAAACTGTCAGAAGAGTAAAGCTTTATTACCTCTGATGTTGCCATACCTAGCTGAAAAATGTGTTATATGATGCATGGGATTTCTAGTCCATCGGGGTAGAGTGTGGCAATGAACTTCTCTGGGTAAGGTCTACCCCTTAAAATCAATGCAATACCCTTAGATTGGGCTAAAGCCCCCCGAACTTGTTGTTTGACCAACTGTTAAAGAATTTTCTCCAGTATGGTATTTGATGAGGAATCCTTCTTTTTTTTATCATCTCCATTGGCAGAGGCAACTAGGCAACTTCTCTCCTTTCATCCTTCTCTCCTTTCATCGGTGATGTGAACTATTTCCAGCTGGTTGACTCCTGAAGATGCAACCTGCTGTGACTGGGACTATCCATGAACTATAGCCATGGCAGCCATCTCCTCCATTTTCTTTTCCATCTGACTAATTTGCTCATTTCTTAAGGAAATAGCCCTACAAAAATCATCCATAGCTTTCTCTTCAACGAGAGGTTGGGCATCGCACGCAGATGTGGAAGCTCTTGTCTTGATGACATGAATATCCATGAAATCCTCATCGAGATAATCATTAAAATAAGAATCTTCATCATCATTGATGGCTACTCTATGATCTTTGGCTAGCTCTTAAATCTCTGCTCTGAGCTTTTCAACTTTCTCTTCAATTATTGCTTCCTAGTGTCGGCACTATTTTGGTTGGGGGAGTTGCCCGTAAGAAGCTACCGGCTACCGGCCACCGGAATCGAAATCCCGTCGCCCACTTTAGAAGGACGTTTAATTTTAGTAAAGTATGAAATCAAACTGACCTCATATTTTTCATAATTTAAATAAAAGAGCACTATACCTCAAACTCTATATCTAACCCGAAGGATAAACACAAGACTTGAGGATGAGACTCGATCAAATAAACTACATCTATTTGGTCTGCGAAACCATTTTATTATAAGCCGACAAGTTCCCATATTTAATATGAAAAATTAAATAGGGTTAATACTACTTGGGTTCAAGAAAGGCTTCATATAAGACCAAGCCCCTATAGTTAATTACATCTTAAATGACCGAAGTCATCTAAGAAAACTCTCAATAAAAATCAAGAAATGTTATCTTCGAGGAGTTCAAAGGAAACGACTTTTCAATGAAATAAAAAAAGAGGTGTGAAAGGGGAATGGTTCAAATTTGGGAAATTTATTATGAAATCCAAAGGAGGAAGGACTAGGGGATGAAATAGCTCTAGAGGAGAAACTCGGAGCCTTCCTAGTCTATCATATTGTTTGGCTTCAATTTTGAGGAGAAAATTTTAAGTGTTTTATCCTGCCAATTTAATTAATTTAGGGCGTACATTTGTGTAAGGCAATCACACAAATAGCCTGAAAAATGTGAGGATTTAGGTCGCGACAAACGACAACCTCGGAATCTTAAAATGAGTTAGGTCTTATATTGTACAGCAGAGCTATACAAATGCCTAAAGATGAGATGAGGATTTATGTTGCATAAGTAGACAACCTCAAAGTCCTACGGCTTTGTTATTTAATTTTAAAGAAGGAAAGAAATTGGTTTAGCTGATGTTGACAGAATTTGTTGTTGAAGATGGTCGTGCTGCCCACCATGCTAGCTCCAAGCTCCTCGTCCTAGCAAGATTAACTTTGTTTAGGCTGTCAAGTTATGACGTCAAATCAGGTGGCCCTATGTTTGAAGTTCTTTAAATTTTTATGGAGGGTATGGAGGGATGTTAATTATGGAGGGATGTTAAAGTTGATTAGAGCGACACCGATTATTATCTCACGGTTCCCTCATTCCAGCACTACTATTTTCTTTTGGATTCACTTAGTCCAAATAAATTTACTAAACTCAACTTAATGAGTTCCATAATTTCATTTAGACCGTGGGAAGCATCGTTAGCAACCGTAGGTTAACTCCTCCGAGGGGTTCCTGATCATCCGATAGAGTCGTCTTAATTTAGTTGCAGTTGTTATTTTGTGTGATGTGTGTGATTAAATTTTTTAGTTGTTTTATATTTTAAATGTTGTGGCGGGGGATTTTTTTTTGGTTTGTTTTTTATTTTTGGTTTTTTTTAACTTTGCTTTTGGTTTTGGTTTTGTGGCTATCCTGATAGTTTAAGTTTTCATACAGGGTGACATTGTTGCTTAGCATGCAGGTTTGTATTAACATCAAAAGTACAGTATGAAAGTACAAGAAAGACGACGCTATAAACTGTAAAAGCGTACCTAGCGAGTCTTCTCATTCCACCACCTAAAACTTAAAATGCATGTGAGTGCAGTTCATGTAGAGGCAGAAAGTAATGTTTTGGTAGTTTTCCTAACCCTATGTCATATCTTGGTGGGTCCTTAGAAGTTTAATTAAGGATGGTTTTGTTAAGCAAAGCATATTAAGTTTAGTAGACCTCTAGGGTATTCAATAGGTTAGGAGGAAGAAGCAGGTCCTGGCTTCCCTCTTATCACCTGGTGAAAAGCCTCGAGTTCATTTGAACTTATTATGTTGCTTAATAAATCACCCTATGAACACCCTAGTGCTCAATGAACATTGATGTCCTAACTATCCCTAAGAGTAGGGTATTTATCTTTTGTAATTCAATTTTAATGATTATGTGAATTAAGACCAAGGGGCAAGCTAGTATTGTTGGAACACTTAGCCAAATTTTAACTCTAATTGGGCTTGTAGTGTTTTAAAGGTCTTAAATTTTGGCTATGTTTCTTTTCTAATCCTCACTACTAAGCCCTTTAAATTTATGTGAGTGTCTTAATTAATTTTGAAAAGGTTAAGATTTAGGTGATCGTGATTCATTATTTGAATTTCATTTGAACCTCAAATAAGGGTACTAAATTGATTGATTACTGACTTCAAAAGTCATACCCCTAAGTCCTAAGTTCTTTTAATTTTAACAAACATCCAAATTTTAATAATTTAGAAATTTATTAATTTATCCTTTTAATTAGGAAAGTGAGGTGGGTTTCTACCAATTAATCTACTTTTAGTTTCAGTCTTTCAAACAAGTTAATTAAGATCAGAGGTTTCTCATTTCCCTCCTTGAATTAAGCCTAAATGTTAATTAAGGCCAAATTCAAAAAATTACACTTTTGCCCCTAAGGCTCTAACACTTCATAATTTGTTAAATTCAATTAAAATGACTTTGAAATTTTTATCCTTCCTCATTCATGGGTCAATTAAGACACGAGAAAATATGATTTTTCATAATTTAATTTAATTTATATAAATATTTTCATGAAAAAATGGGATTTTTCAAAGAAATTTTCTAACTTAACCAAGGTGAAACCTAATCAATTGAATTTTTTTACTATAGGTAGACCTAGACTAAAGAGCCATTTGGACAAAATTTCATGGATTTTTGAAGTTTTATTTGAATTATTAGAATTATTTTAATTTCTGGGGTATTTATTAAATATAAAATATTTTAAATGAACATTAAATATATAATATTTAAAATGGGGAAAATTAAGTTTTGCATTTTTTGAAAAATCTCTCTAAGGTTAGAGAGCCTAGGGAAGCAAATTTTATATTTTTCTATTTTTTCTTTGATTTATTGGAATTATTTTTGTGGAAATCCATATTTTAGCCTTTAAAAATTATTTTAAGCTTCAAAATACCGAATATTTATTTTAAAAATCAGGAAAAATATTCCAATTGTTTCTAAGTGCTTAGAAAAAAATTTAGAATATTTTCATAAATTTTAATATTTTTTTGATTTTTATGAATTTTTAATTATTTTAAATATTTAAAAATAGGCTAAAAATGAAGTTTTTATTTTAAATATTATTTTATTTTTAGAAAATATTTTATTTTTATAAAATTCTTCTAATTACAGAGAACTCTAAAAATAAATTGTCATAATTGTTTGAGTTATATTTTGATCATTAAAAATCATTTTAATGCCAAAAAGGATATTCAACTTGAAAAATCAATTTAGGCCATCAAATGGACTCAAAGTGCTTTAAATTTTTTTATGGGGAGTTCTATGGATCTTAGAAAATAGTAGAGATAAAAAATCAAGTCATTTTGATGTTTATATTTTTCAAAATTAATTATCTTAGTGATTTAGGGTTTATGAGGATTATGTGCATTTTAAATAACTTGGCTCATAAGAGATTTTCTTAAAGATTCTCTGGTCATAGTAAAACTTCCAAAATTTTTTTGGATTTTTATAAGTACCATGCTAATTATTATGATTAATTAAAGCAAAGAATGTGTACAAACTTGAAAAATATGGATCTCTGTCTAGAGGTCTTCTCTAGGTTTGGAAAAATCAGAGAATGTTTCCCTTGACAGAGGCTACAACATGCCAAAAATTTAAGTCATGGTGAAATGCCTATATGCATGGATAATTAAAAGACTCGAGACAATGCTTAATTAATTAAAAATAAAACATGCATCAAATGGACTTCAAATTAATTCCACATTGTTCTCCTCTGTTCACTGAGGAAGAGGGTAATTTTATTTTATTTTTGTGATTTTTCTACACCAAGATATGAATTTCTTAAGTTAGGGTATTTAAATAAATAGGAAAAATCCCTATTTATTTATTTAAACAGTGTCGCGCCACAACTAGATCTTAGGCAGCTCCGAAGCTCCACGCGGTGCGCTACCATTTGACGCTGCCATCCACGCGTCCCGCGGTTCATGTAAAGAAGCATTGTCCAGCTTCATCTTGACCATTCATCAGATACACACTTAATTGAACGGTGCTCCGTCATCATCCCCAATGGCCTAACCCGTGAACTGTCCATCTTTAAGGCTTGATATCTCCCTCATTTCTTAACCAAATTGAATTTTTCTTTTAAAATGCTCGTCTAGACCTTTTAAAATGCTCATCTAGACTAGAGTAACATATCTATACGGTTAATAAGCCATGAAATTAAGCCCAAGCAAATGGAGAATAAGCAAATGGAGAATCAAAGGAGGAGTTCAATACCTTTGCTCTGAGAAGGGAAGTTTCAATCAGAGATTCTTGGTACATTTGTTGGATTCCAAGGAGGCTAGGGATTGAGCCTCTTGCTGTGGTGTAAGGTGTTGATCAAAGTCTATACTAGGGGCTCTGTGGAAGGGGGATTTGATGGGACTTTTTCTTCTTTCAGTGTTGTGAAGGTTTGGGTACAAGTAAATTAAGTTTGGTTGACTGTAGAGTTGGATTGAGCTCTGTCCTAGTTTTATACAGAAGTTTGAGCTCAAAATTGAGCTTCTACAATGGGGATCAGTGGGGGACGATGGTTGGATTGCACTGAGAAGGTCTCAAAGAAGCTCTGTAATAGATTTGGGAAGCTCTCTCTGAGAAAATTTTAGCACTCCCTCCATGGTCGTGGAGGTTAGATTTTATATGGTTGAGGGGTGGCTGTCATGGCCAATTTTTGGGTGCAATGTGATGCTTAGGTGGAGGGCAGAGAGGCTCTAACATCTCATTTGGGTGAGGTGGCCTCTAGGTTTGAATTAAGTAAACTTTGAGAGGGGGTGGCCCTCGATTTTGGCTTCTTCGATGACTAGGCTGGCTGGCCATGGCAGGTGGAGGTGGCTAGGAGCTCAGGGATCCCAGGGGAATATGTCATAGCAATTAAATGAGTTGAGTTTTATGTTTTGAAAATTTTATTTTTTGAAAAAAATATCCAAGGCTTAAGCAAATATGCAATCAAAATCCCTTAATTTAAGGGACCTTTGGTCCATGGATTATCTTAGGTGGTTTTGTGAGGTTTAGCTTGGTCATTAGGGTCCATCTAATGGTTGTGGAGTCATTAATTTTGTGACTTTGGGGTGGTTAGGTCACATTTAGTGCATGGGTCCAAGCAGGTGCAAATGACCAAAACATGGGTTTGGGTTAGGATAACCAAGTCCTTAACCCCAATTGATTGATTCAGATGATGTGTAGGATTGTAATGAACATTTTTGGTGAAGGATGAAAAGCGTTTTGAGTTCAATTGGAATGCGTATTTTAACGATTTTAGAGATTTCATCAATTTGGGCATGTTGGGATAAACTTGGTTCTAGACTGTGCTAGGGTTAGAATTTGGCTCAATTTAATGGTCTAAATGATCAAGGGAAATGTTATAAATATTTTTCATGAAGGCAATGAATGGAAATTTTGGAGCTAATGCAATCAATTTGGTGAAATTTAGAGGCATAGCCAATTTGGGGCAAAATTCGGGGCTTTTGACCTAGGTTGAAATTCAATGAAATTGGGACTTCACCAAAGCTAATTGAAGGTTAATTTTTATGTGTAGTAATTTTGTAAATAGTTTTGAACATAAACCATGCCCAATTGAAGGGGCAATGAATTCAATTTGGTGAGATTAGGTTATGTGCCCAAAATTGGGGTTTTGACCTATATCAAAATGGGGCTCAAAGCATGCCCAATTGAGCTTGGGTTTGGCTTATTTTGGTCACATTGAGAGTGAATTTGAGTTTGGGATTGAAATTTTGGGAGATTGGGATCAAATTGATGGACATTCGAATTGAATTTGGGGAAATTTGGGCCTTTAAAGGCACGAATCGAATTTGGGGAAATTTGGGCCTTTAAAGGCAATTTGGGGGTTTTAATCAATGATGGTCAAATTGGCAAAATTGGGTTATGTGGTAGTTGAGAAAAATGGAATTAAAATGGAATTGGGAATATTAAATAAAATTAGGAACATTTAGGAGGTTTTGGGAATTTTTGGGATTTTCTTGGAATTTTTTTAATTTTGGGCTAAGGATGGGTATTTTGGTAATTTGGCAATTCTTGGCGATTTTGGGTAATTTGGATGTTTTCAAAAGGTTTGAACTAATTTTTGAAAAATTTTGGGTATTTTGGATAAATTTGGGAATTTTGGCCAAATTTAGGGTTTCAAAGGTACTTGGGTAATATTGAGTAGTTTAGGGGCAAAATATTTGGTAGTTTAGGGGCAAAATGCCAGGATGGGTATTTTGGGTAAGTTTGGGGAACTAACCACCAAAAGTAAGCTATGGACCAATAGAAACTCCATTTGGGTCCTCTATGTATTTGTCTTAGCTAAACCCCAACCTAGGGCTAGTAGGTTTAGGGGACCATCTACATGAGTATCTCAAAAATATATAGGGATCAAAGTCAAGAAATTTTGGGTTTAGGGTTGTGAGTGATTGTGAGTGAAGTGTGGTGTGTGCCTTAGCTCGTGAGTGCCTTAGCTCTAGACCAACACCCAAAGCCAACCCTAAGGTCCAACAGTCCTATTGGAACGCTTCTTGAGCTGCCCTATAATGACCCCACCTATTAAGTGCTAGAGGTTAGGACCAATATGTAGAACTTCAAGTTGAGTAAAGAAGAGTTATGAATTTCTAATGGTGAGGGTGTCTTTTCTAGTTCTCTAAAAATAGTCAATAGGAAAGTCCTATACTAAAGAGAAAGACTAGACCTTAACAAAAAATGAGGTCAACAAATGAAACCCGAATAGAAGTGGTGTACTGGGTAAGCACACCATGCATAATGACATTGACCGGCGAGCTCAACAAAACCAATACAAACTCTTAAGTCAAGAGACATAGAAGGAGTGTGAGATTGTGTGTGCTATTTGTTTCTGTTGGGGAATATAGCAGGTAAATATTTGATCAGAGTCAAGAAGTACGGACTCTCTAGCTGGAGATTGGAGAATGGATTTTGATTTATGTGATTTCAGGAATTTATAGAGGATGAGGATTAGTGTGTAAGTGCTGACCCTGGGGGATTTGAAATTCATGTATTAATTTCAGAAGAGGGTCAGAAATTTGGGACCGACCATGAAAAAAGAGGAATCAAAAGTTTGGGGCTGATCTTAGGATAAGGATTGAAAGTTAAGAATCAATCACAAGAGAGAGCGTCAGAAGGTATGGACCGACCTTAAAAGGGTGAATCAGAAGGTAGTGACTAATTCAAAATAAGAATTGACAGGTAATGGACATTCTCAGAAAGAGAGAGTCAGAAAAGGGTGAATCAGAAGGTAGTGGAAGGTAGTGACTAATTCAAAATAAGAATTGACAGGTAATGGACATTCTCAGAAAGAGAGAGTCAGAATGTAAGGACCAACCTCAAACGGGTGAATCAGAAGGTAGTAACTGATTCAAAATGAGAATTGATAGGTAACGGTCATTCTCGGTCATTCTCGAAAAGAGAGCATTGGAAGGTAAGGACTGACCTCAAAAGGGTAAATCAAAAGGGGGTGACTAATTTGAAATGAGAATTGACAGGTAATGGTCAATCTTGGAAAGAGAGCGTTGGAAGGTTAGGACCGACTAGAAAACTGTGAATCAAAAGGCAGTGACTGATTCAAAATGAGAATTGACAGGTAATGATCATAGAAAGAGAGCGTCAAAAGTTAAGGACCGACCTCAAAAGGGTGAATCATAAGGTGGAGATTGATTCGAAATGAGAATTGACAGGTAATGGTCATTCCCGGAAAGAGAGTGTCAGAAGGTAAGGACAGACCTAAAAATGGTGAATCAAAAGGTTGTGATTGATTCGAAATGAGAATTGACAGGTAATGGTCATTCTCGGAAAGAGAGCGTCGGAAGGTAAGTACCGACCTCAAAAGGGTGAATCAGAAGGTAGTGACTGATTCAAAATGAGAATTGACAGGTAATGGTCATTCTCGAAAAGAGAGCGTCGGAAGAAAGAGTGAATCGGAAGGTGGTGACTGATTTGAAATGAAAATTGACAAGTAACGGTCAATCTCTAAAAGAGAGTGTAGGAAGGTAAGGACCGACCTCAAATGGGTGAATCAAAAGGTAGTGACAGATCCGAAAAGAGAATTGACAGGTAATGATCTATCTCGGAAAGAGACCGTTGGTAGGTAAGGACCAACCTCAATAGGGTGAATCAGAACGTAGTGACTGATTTGAAATGAGAATTGACAGGTAATGGTCATTCTTGGAAAGAGAGCGTCGGAAGGTAAGGCTGACCTCAAAAGGGGGAATCAAAAGGTAGTGACTGATTTAAAATGAGAATTGATAGGAAATGGTCATTCTAGGAAAGAGAGCATCAGAAGGTAAGGACCAACCTCAAAAGGGTAGATCAGAAAGTAGTGACTGATTTGAAATGAGAATTGATAGGTAATGGTCATTCTCGAAAAGTGAGCGTAGGAAGGTAAGGACAAACCTCAAAAGGGTGAATCAGAAGGTAGTGACTGATTCAAAATGAGAATTGACAGGTAATGTTCATTCTTAGAAAGAGAGCATCGGAAGGTAAGGACCGACCTCAAATGGGTGAATCGGAAGGTAATGACTGATTTAAAATGAGAATTGATAGGTAATGGTTATTCTCAGAAAGAGAGCGTTTAAAGGTAGGGAACGACCTCAAAAGGGTGAATCAGAAGGTGGTGACTGATTCAAAATGAGAATTGATAGGTAATGGTCAATCTCAAAAGAGAGCATCGGAAGGTAAGGACAAACCTTAAAAGGGTGACTCAGAAGGTAGTGACTGATTCAAAATGAGAATTGACAGTTAATGCCCAATCTTAATGCTCAATCTAAAAAATAGAGCGTTCGAAGGTAAGGACCGACCTCAAAAGGGTGAATCAGAAGGTAGTGACTGATTCAGAATGAGAATTGACAGGTAAGGGTCAATCTCAAGAGAGAGCATTGGAAGTAAGGTAAGGAAAAACCTCGAAAGTGTGAATCACAAGTTAGTGACTGATTTGAAAAAGGAATTGACAGGTAATGATCATTCTCGGAAAGTGAGCGTCGGAAGGTAAGGACCCACCTCCAACGGGTGAGATTTGGAATGAGAATTGACAGGTAATTGTCATTATCAAAAAGAGATTGTCGCAAGGTAAGGACCGAATTCAAAAGAGTGAATAAGAAGGTAGTGACGGATTCGAAATGAGAATTGACAGTTCATTATCGAAAAGAGATTGTCGCAAGGTAAGGACCGACTTCAAAAGAGTGAATAAGAAGGTAGTGACTGATTCGAAATGAGAATTGACAGATTATCGTCATTCTCGGAAAGACAGCGTCATAAGGTAGGACCGACCTCAAAAGGGTGAATCAGAAAGTGGTGACTGATTTGAAATGAGAATTGACAGGTAATGGTCAAACTTGGAAAGAAAGTGTCAGAAGGTAAGGACCAATCACAAAAGGGTGAATCAAAAGGTAGTGACTGATTTGAAATGAGAATTGACAGGTAATGGTCATTCTTGGAAAGAGAACGTCGGAAGGTAAGGACCAAGCTCAATAGGGTGAATCAAAAGGTAGTGACTGATTCAAAAAGATAATTGACGGGAAATGATCAATCTCGGAAAGAGAGAGTTGGTAGGCCGACCTCAATTGAGTGAATCAGAACGTAGTGACTGATTTGAAATGAGAATTGACAGGTAATTGACAGGTAAAAATGAGAATTGACAGGTAATGGTCATTCTTGAAAAGAGAGCGTCGGAAGGTAAGGCCGTCCTCAAAAGGGTGGATCAAAAGGTAGTGACTGATTTGAAATGAGAATTGATAGGTAATGGTCAATCTCGGAAAGAGAGCATCAAAAGGTGAGGACCAACCTCAAATGGGTGAATTAGAAGGTTGTTACTAATTTAAAATTAGAATTGACAGGGAATAGTCATTCTAGGAAAGAGAGCGTCGAAAGGTAATGGCCAACCTCAAAAGGGTGAATCAAAAGGTAGTGACTGATTTGAAACGAGAATTGACAGGTAATGGTCTTTCTTGGAAAGTGAGCGTCGGAAGGTAAGGACCGACCTCAAAAGGGTGAATCAGAAGGTAGTGACTCATTTGAAATGAGAATTGACAGGTATTGGTTATTCTCAAAAAGAGAGCGTCAGAAGGTAGGGACCGACCTCAGAAGGGTGAATCAGAAGGTGGTGACTGATTCAAAATGAGAATTGATAGGTAATGTTCAATCTAAAAAGAGAACGTCGGAAGGTAGGGACCGACCTCAAAAGGGTGAATCAGAAGGTAGTGACTTATTTGAAATGAGAATTGACAGGTAATGGTCAATCTCAAAAGAGAGCATCAGAAGGTAAGGACCGACCTTAAAATCTTGAATCAAAAGGTAGTGACTGATTCGAAATGAGAATTGGTAGGTAATGGTTAATCTCAAAAAGAGTGCATCCGAAGGTAAGGATTGACCTCAAAAGGGTGACTCAGCAGGTAGTGACTGATTCGAAAAGAGAATTGACAGGTAAGGGTCAATCTCAAAAGAGAGCGTCCGAAGGTAAGGACCGCCCTCGAAAAGGTGAATCAGAGGTAGTGACTGATTTGAAATGAGAATTGAAAGGTAATGATCATTCTCGAAAAGAGAGCGTCGGAAGGTAAGGACGAACCTCAAAAGGGTGAACCAGAAGGTAGTGACTGATTTCAAACGAGAATTGATAGGTAATAATCATTCTCGGAAAGAGAGCGTCACAAGGTAAGGACCAACCTCAAAAGGGTGAATCAGAAGGTAGTGACTGATTCGAAATGAGAATTGACAGATAATGGTCATTCTCGGAAAGAGAGCGTCAGAAGGTAAGGACCGACCTCAAAAGGGTGGAGCGTCGGAAGAGCGTCAGAAGGTAAGGACCGACCTCAAAAGGGTGAATTAGAAGGTAGTGACTGATTTGAAATGAGAAATGACAGGTACTGGTCATTCTTGGAAAGAGAGCGTCGGAAAGTAAGGACCGACCTCAAAAGGGTGAATCAGAAGGTAGTTACTGATTCAAAATTAGAATTGACAGGTAATGGTCATTCTCGGAAAGAGAGCGTCAGAAGGTAAGAACCGTTCTCAAAAGGGTGAATCAGATGATAGTGACTTATTCAAAATGAAAATTCTACAGAGTTTGTAGTGTTTAATTTAAAGACATGTGTTGTATGTAAAGGTTAACATTGTTGAAGAGGATTTGAGAAAATTTATGAGTTTTTGCGCAGAATGTGAAATTTCATGGGGATGTGAAGAGAATTAGTTTAGACAAAGATAGTTGTGCTGCCCGACCAAAGAGTAAGAAACTCTGAAATCGAGAGAATCCACTCAACAAATTTATTTTCTTTTCTTGTTGTTTTTATCATGTTTAATTAATCTCTTTTAGATATGTTTTCAAAATTTGATTTTAGTTGGTTGATTTTTCAAAAGAGAATTTTTTTATTTAAATTTATCATAATTTATATTCTTTTTATATTCTTTTTATATAATAATAGTTTATATTCTTTTTTTTATTTAAATTTATCATAATTTATATTCTTTTTGTTATTTTTTATTTGAAAGTTTTTTTTTTATCATTAAATGTTTGTTGTTTTGTTCTTCGTTCATTGTATTTTTAAACCAACGTGTGGTTTGTGGCTTCCATCCATCACACAAAAGACAATTGACACAAGGACACATTTGCAAAAGAAACTTCATTAATCTGCTCCAACAAAATGTTATAGATCAAGTGTAGGCCAACCCCTCAAAAGGTATATTATGCAAAATGCATCAAAGTACATCCAAAATATCACATGCCAAGTACACATTATAGGTTGAGCATCTCTGATACATATCATATTGTTGTAATGTAGTAAAGTAGAAAGGAATCCTCTGACTGTCTGTTCCTTCTGTGACGAGCTCCTGATCGAGCTGACCTTCTAAGTCATGCTACAAGACAAGAGCTCCCTTCGCATTTTCTTAGAGGTGCAACCCTCTCATAGCTCGTAAGGCAGTAGTTCCTCCAGCTTTAGATCTGGCTGAAATCCATGAGGCATCTTGTTGTGTCGGAAGGTTACAGACACCCTGTATTGTCGCACTCCTGAAATGCAATGCTTGACAACGTCTGCACCGTTACCTTTAAGAATGAGCACTGAGTCTACTGATAGGGGAATCTCCACAGAGCCTCTAAAATCATCAAGGCCGACGATGTCAATTTCTTTCTCAAATAAGATGTTACTTTTACTCACGAATGAGACCATACAAAAAGGCCTCACGAAGTCATGTTGATCGATGTGTGGAGGAATGCAATCACCCTCATCGTCTTATTTGTCATTTGTGAAGTTGTAGCAGCAGCCACACTAGATAGTAATCCTTCCTTTTCCTCGCATCCATTTTCTTGGCTCAAAATAGGTCCTTTCCATAAGTAAACCTTCTTGATCTCTGTCCCTTAGGTCAAAAATACATTCAAGAATACGTTGTTCATCAGTCTTTAAGAAGACTCTAGTATACAGTTCTAATCCCTCTAGTATGTTGATGAATTTTCCCTGTACTTCATCATAGAATTCAAAGTCTCTTTTATTTACTTTGCTCATTTTATAATATTCCACCCTATTGGGAGTCGGCAGTTGTCATGGGTATTCCCTCATTTGAACATCAGCGGGAACCCAAGCTAGTGTTGTCTCTGGCTCTAACAAAATTTACAATTCTACATCTAACAGGACGTTTGGCTCTCTACTCCACAAAACATACTGCTCTACATCCATTGGGACATATGGCCCTGCCTCTATCAGGTAATCAGGCGTCTTAGATCCATCATCGATATATGCATATTCCTCAAATGTATTTCAGCATTGCAGATAGAGCAACCCGCACACAGAACATCTGAAGTTGGTAGTATGTTTGGCTTTGTAACAAACTCAGACTCCTCATCTGTAGCAGGCTCACTAGAGGAGGTCTCTTTCATGTCCGGATCATAAATGTGCCCTCAGAAATAAGAGTGAGCAAGTTGTCTACCTCTTTTTGGCATCTCTTCTCTTCTCGTAAGAAAGCTCTCAGTTTTCATCGGCTGGCATTTCTTCATTGTGTCCTTCGTAGTGGAGCAAACGACATCCTTTCATTATCAACAGCGACTAGGCCCCCAGTTGGCATAGCTGCCATGGGTGGTAAACGGCTTGACCCCTCCATCGGGTCCTGTTGTACCATCACGTTCTTTCCTTTCAGTGACGCACTGTCTTTGGTGACCACCCTTGGTAGTGAGGGCAGCCCTTCCTTTTCCCATCGACTAAAGAAATTCATTAAAGGCCCCTTGTAATCCATGTCAAAGTCTATAGTGCCACCCTACGGTGTCATTTCTTCATTTAGTGCGAGATTCCAGCCATCCTTAAAGGTGAAGATTAGCCTCTGGCCAGACATTTCTCTACAGACAACAGGAAAAATGTCAGTGGGCTGAAACTTAGCATGAACAAGAACAAAATAGAGTATTTATTAACATAAATTTTAGTCGAACAATCTTCTGTAGAGAACCTTTCCCACCAGGGCGTAAGTCTTTTTAATTTAATAGAATATAAAATTTAAACTTAAAGGTAGAAAAGAGAATTACAATGTGTAATTTTCCAAATTATTCATTAAATTGAGGTTAATTACAAAAATTTTTTGACCCGTTCACAGACTTTTGGCCACATAGATAACCCCCAAAACAATCAAAATTTTACAATTTTCAAATCAGGCGGTGATGAGCAACATCAGGTTGCGTAGTATGCTTTCAGGTATCGTCCGTTTATTTGCAGCATGGGACTTTCACCCCAAAAATTCAATAACTGGTAGGCTCCTCCTACGTAGACCTTTTCAACGACAAATGGTCCCTCCCAAGTTGGTTCGAATTTCTAACTATCTTGTGACATGGAAGAATAGGTCTTTTGAGCATGAGGACATGGTCACCAACTTTAAATAGCCTTGGGCAAACCAATTTTTTGTGAGCTTGCACCATCTTTACCTGGTAAAGTTCCAGATGTTGTTGTGCTTAAAGTCATTTTCCTTTCAGACTCTCTAGTTCCTCAAGCCTGAGCTTTGCACTTTCTTCTCTTGTGAGTTGATTCGCAACTGCAACTCTGAGAGACGTCGTCTCAATTTTTAGTGGCAGTACGGCTTCAGACCCGTACACGAGCATGTAAGGTGTACACTGAGTGGGAGTCCTGAATGTTGTCCGGTAGGCCCACAAAACTTTTAGCAATTTGTTGTGTCAATCTCTTTTATTTTTTTTATTTTCATCGAGTGTTTTCCATAAAATATGTACCAATGTCTTGTTGAAGACCTCAGCCAATCCATTTGCTCTGGGATAGTAAATTGTAGAGTATCTCCAAAATATCCCATGTCATTTGACGAAGTTTTTAATTTTTGTACTTTTGAATGCCATCCCATTGTCAGAGATTACTCTGCACGGTACACCAAAATGGTAGACGATTTGGCTTTTGAAGAATTGGAGGACATGCTGTGTTGTAACCTATCGTAGCAGCACTACCTCTGCCCATTTATAGAAGAAGTCCTTAGCAGCGAGAATAGACCTATCGTAGCAACACTACCTCTGCCCATTTATAGAAGAAGTCCTTAGCAGCGAGAATAGACCTGTGTCCTTTGTAAGATGGACGGTCTATCAGACCTATTATGTCTGTACCCCAAAACTTGAATGGCCACGAGCTAACAGATGGGTGGAGGTGTAGCACATTCGGAGGTTGGTGCAAGACGACCCCATGCACTTGACACTAGTAATGTTTTCTGGCTGTCTCCATGCAGTCAGACATCATTGCTGGCCAATAGTATCCGAGTCTTTTGATCCTCATTTTCATCTTTAGCCCTGATTGGTGAGTGCCACACAATCCGACGTGTACTTCTTTCAAAATATTTTGTGCCTCGGCTCTGCTTAAGCACCGTAGCCACATCTGGTCAAACGATCTTCTGCAGAGGATATCACCTACTAGGGCATACGACATAACCCTTTTTGTGACGTGATGTACCTCATACTTGTCTTTCGGCAACTTTCTAGTATGCAAATATTCTATTAATGACCTACACCAATCTTTATTGATATATGCAAATACAATCATTATTTCCTCCTTTCTGAGCTTGTGTAGATTTTTAAGGTCAATTTGAGACAAAACCTGTCTTCCTTGTACCGTGATTTCAATGGAATCCTACGGGGGAGATGCTAATTCTTTAGCGAGTTTTGCTAGTGCATCAGCTTGGGCATTTTCTCCCCGAGGAATCTAGCGAGGAATCTAGTAGAAAGTCACATAGGGAATCTGTTCCAGTAGCTTCATCGTATAACTGTGGTTTTCTGCTAGCCGTGGTTTCAAAATTTTGTATTGTCCGGTGACTTGTCGGATGCCAAGTTAAGAGTCACCGTAGATGGCAATGTCATTTATATCCATTGAGATTGCCCCAAGTTAAAAGTCACCATAGATGGCAATGTCATTTATATCCATTGAGATTGCCAACTCCAATCCGGTGATTAAGGCTTCATCTTCTGCTTCGTTGTTGGTACACGACTCTGTCGGTGGTATGAGAACCTCAACATACCCTTATCTGACATGATAAAGATGAAACCGATCTCTGTTTTGCCTGGTATGACTGTGCCTGATCCTCTGTCTTTTTTGTCTGATGAAGCACCGTTGAAGTACACTTCTCAGCTTTGAACACTGGGAAATTCCATTTGTAGTACTTGTTCATCTAGTAGTTCATCGTCGAGAAGGGACTAAGCTGGCAGTGGGTGTGTAGCGAGAAAGTCTGCTAGAATTTGTTCCTTGATAGCACGGAGGGGAAAAAAATTATATTGAATTGCAATAAGATCATCGACCATCTTGCTAGACGTCCAGAGAGTGTTGGCCGAGTCATCAAATATTGCAACAGATTAACTTTCAAGATTAGGGTATTCTTATGAGAGAGCATGTAATGTCTAAGCTTTTGGGCGGTAAAAATTAGTGTCAGACAATGCTTCTCAAGAGGTAGATACCTCAACTAGTAGAGTGCGTTTTCTTTACCCTCATCGTTGACTTGGGCTAGGAGGGCTCCTAGAGAGTCATCTAAGGCCGTGATATAAAGTATTAAAGGTCTTCCCAGGATTATGCTACCAAAACAAGAGGTGTCATTAAATATTGATTGATGTCCTCAAAGTCCAGCTGACATTTCTCTTCCCAAAAAAATTTGATGTCCTTTTTAATTAATGTCAAAAAGAGCAGCACCTACCTACCTGAGAGATTAGAGATAAAGCATATCAAATATGCCAAATTCCCTTTAAAGCAATGTAGCTATTTCAAAGTTTTAGGAGGAGGCATTTCCAAAATAGCTTTAATCTTATCCGGGTCGATCTCGATTCCACGATGATGGACAACAAATACTAGAAATTTCCAAGAGGTAACGCAAAAGACACACTTTAAGGGATTCATTTTAAGGTCATATCGTCATAATCGTTCAAACACTATTCTCAAATCATACAAATGGTCTATTTTTTGTTTACTTTTGATGACCAAATCATCCATGTAGCATTCTACTTGATTGTGAATGAGGTTGTCAAAAATTTTCGTCATTTCTCGTTGGTATGTAGCTCTGGCGTTCTTCAACCCAAACGACATCACTATGTAGCAAAAAAATCCGATCGGTGTCCTGAAGGCTGTGAGGGCTGCATCTACTAGAGCCAGTATGATTTTGTTATAACCCGATGATCCATCCATGAAGGAGAAAATCTCGTGTGTCAATGCGATGTCCACCATCATTTATGGTATTGGCAGTGGGAATTCATCTTTTGGACATACTTTATTTAGATCTTTGAAATCGACACAGACGAGCATCTGTCCATTTTTTTTACAGGAACAATGTTAGCTAACCATCTGGGGTACTGCTCTTCCCGTAACAGGAACAATGTTAGCTAACCATCTGCGGTACTACTCTTCCCGTACAAAGTTATCTTCTATTAATTTCTTCACCTCATCAATGACTTGCTATTCTATTTCGAGGCGCATTCATCTGGGGCTTGTTATACAGGAGTCCTATCTTTGTCCACTCCAAGTTTATGAACTGCTACTTCTGCTGATAGTCCTGACAATTTGTCATAACTCCAGGTGAAACAATCTTTGAATCCTGTTAACAGTTTGATCAATTCTGAAAATTCTTCATCGTTGAGTAGAGAGCTTATAAATGTAGTTCGGGGTTGTTTTTCAGTCCTGAGGTTAATTTCCTTTAACTCAACGACAGTTAACATGATTTCCTCCTCAAATTCTGGCGGAGCAACTTCTATTGGTTGATCGGTAGAGTCATCCTCTACATCGAGGCAATCCTCTTTTGATTTATTAATAACAATCATGCAAAATTTTGATTCATCAACTCGTCCCACTGTACCAAATCCAAGACCCTCTTTTGAGTTTGGAGTTCGACTTTTAACACTCCATAATTTTTCAAAAAGTTGTAGTTTACCTTTTGGCATTTATTTTTGCAAATGTCCTTGTTGAATTAACTTTTGTACGTAAGTCGAAAAGAAACCAAAAAGCATTTCCATTAGTTCATTAGGATCATCATCCAAATTTACATGAATTTCAAGATTAGTAGAGGTAGAAGCATGGTAAAATTTGATCAATTTTGAACCAGCACTACAGACTTCCTTGACCTCTAAACTCTCAACCTTCTGAGGGAGGATCGAAGTAAGGGTTATAGTATTCACATAGTGATTTATCCAATCATACATTATTTCATATTCATTTTTCTCCATATTTTCTAAGGATATCTCGTATTGAGGCTTCCTCTATTTTGTCATCATTATTTCATCTTCAGAACTGTCTTCATCACCAATTTTGATGGTCGGCCTAGTCCGTTCAACAATTAGATTGATTTAATTAGATTTATTCTTCCGCATCCACATCCCCTGCCTCGACCTCGGGTGCGCGAACCAAAAGAACCTCCACCAATTTGATGTAGACAGATGACAGAAGATTGTTGAAGAGGAGTTGAATGACCTCCTTTTTGTGACTTTCTGAATCATTATTTTTGTTTATCAAAATCTCGCGTGAGAATAAAATTTTCTTTGGTAGCGCGCAGTAAGCAGCATATTTATGAATACCGACTTCATGATTTGAAAATGGTTGTAAATCTCCTTTGATGCAGTATTCTTGTCCTTCTTTGCAGTATTTGATGCACTGATATAGAGATAACAAAACTATGTTATGTTTATGAATCCATGGTGGACTATGTAGAGCGTTAAAAGAGGTCTCAACGTCGATGATATGAAATTTAGCGGTTGTTCTTAGTTCTCCAACCTTCATAAGTAATGTGATCGATCCAAGGGCTCTTTCTCCCTTTTTGTTAACGCATTCTCCTTTTTGGTTGAATCCTCTTAGCTTTGGCTTGGTGGTGGCTCATTCTTTTGGTCATTTGCTGGGCTCAATTAGCTCTATTTTTGGTTCAGTTTGGCTTAAAATTAAGCTCAGTTTTTTTGGAACTTTTGTTATACTCTTACACCTTGCTAGGCTCAGTTCTGGTTTGGTTGTGGCTTGACCTTTGGTCATT